>NW_007731608.1:139171-154558 GCF_000696425.1 Galeopterus variegatus | reverse complement strand
TACCACATGTTCTCACTTATTGGTGGGAGCTAAAAAATAAACAAATTAATTTACCCACAAAGAAAAAAAAAAAAAACCAGGGGGGGGGAAGAAGATATAACAACTATACTTTTTTTGAAGTTGTTACAACAAGCAAATGGAAAGGACATTCTTGGGGGGGGGAGGGGAGAGAGGGAGGAGGGAGGGAGGGGTCGGGGATGGGCCATAATAATCATTTACATTGTATGTTGACAAAATAAAAATTAAAAAAAAAAAAAAAAAACGTTTTCAGAACAATGCCATAGCTTGACCAAATCGGGTTAATAATAACACTGGATAAGGAAAAAGAAAAACTCAATAATTACATGTTCTCTTGTCCTCCTAATCAGCAGTATATTCCATATATTCCTCAAAAAGAAAATGGAAAATGCAAACATACCAGATTTAGTTTTCAGACTGATTTATGAAATAGTAAAATTCTACTTTAGAACTCAGCGTCCGGCCTTCAAATTTTAAGTAAACAGAGTTGAACTTTTATTGAGCAGTACAAAACTGTGCAATATTATTCCCATCCAAGTTTTTTAAGTTTTTAATATTATTTTTAATATTATAAAACTTGGACTGGGGCCGGCCCGGTGGCGCACTGCTACAGTGCACCGCTTGGGAGCATGGTGGCGCTCCCGCCGAGGGTTCGGATCCCACATACAGACCGGTTCCCGCTCACTGGCTGAGCGAGGGGCGGGCGCAGCACCAAGGGTTGCGATCCCGTTGCCGGTCCCGGTCCGGTGCGCGCGCCACACTGAGGGTTGCGGTCCGTTGCCGGACACGAAAAAAGACAAAAAGGGGAAAAAAAAAATCTTGGACTAAGTTCAAGTTTTTAATATTATTATTTTTGATATTTTTAAAAACTGGGACTAAGATTCAAGTTTTTAATATTACCCCCCCCATTTAGAATAAAATAATAGTTCAATAATAGTGGAGCAAAAGTTATTGCTTATTATGAAAACATACAGAAAGCTATGACAGGCTGGCCGGTTAGCTCAGTTGGTTAGAATGTGGTGATGACACCAAGGTCCAGGGTTCAATCCCTATAGCCCGCCAGCTGCCAAAAAAGAAAGAGAGAGAGAGAGAGAGAATGCTCTTCAGAAAGCTATGACATTTCCCATCACCATTAGTGAGCATTTTCTGGGTACCAACTGGGCGCACATCTTTGTATCAGATTACTTATATTTTATTACAATTATTAAGTAATTGTAAAGATTTTTAGAAGTTAATGGATATTAAAACAAGTCATCTTATCACGTACATTATCAGTAGAAAAGGTCTAATCAAAGCCAAACATCAGTTAGGTTTCTCATTATTAATGTAATCCATCATTCCATAATGAATGATGTAATTTAACCTGGCACCGAGTCTAATATCAACTCAAATTAGCATACTTATGCTCAGGGTTGCTTATGCTTTTCCTGCTGGAACCTGCCAAGATTTTGATTACATAAGCAAGTTGACATAGGATTTTGAAATAGATACATAAAATATAAAATGTGTAAGAGAAACCTCAAATTTAGAGGCATTTAGTTACAAATTTATTTACACCACACTTCACTATTGTTGCACTGCTTATGGTTTAACTTTAAAACTGCTTATCGGGGCCGGCCCGGTGTAGCAGTGCACCGCTTGGGAGTGCGGCGGCGCTCCTGCCGAGGGTTCGGATCCCACATACAGACCGGTTCCCGCTCACTGGCTGAGCGAGGTGTGGGCGCAACACCAAGGGTTGCAATCCCGTTGCCGGTCCCGGTCCAGTACAGGCGCGACACTGAGGGTTGCGATCCGTTGCCGGACACGAAAAAAGACAAAAAAGGAAATAAATAAATAAATAAATAAAATTTAAAAAATAAAACTGTTTATAATCACTCGTTATTCTGGCGATTATTTGTTATAAATAATTTAACTACAGTCTTTTGGCAGGGGGGAATTGGAAAAGGGCAAAAGGAGAGGTAAAGAACACACACACCTTAAAAAAACTGCTTTACAACAAAGCAAAGCATACATTAACTATTCCATTTTTCTGTTCTTTTTTTGTCCCAAACATGAAATTAACAATTTGAATGAGGTGTAATTACTTAAATTGCTTTTATATTTTATTTGCATCAACTGAACATCTTAACATTTTTCATGATGGGAATAATGCAGAATAAATGAGTTGAGTCATTTACTTTGGCGTTAGAAAAGAAATAATAACAGAATGGATTCAGAGCATTTTTTAAAAACATTGTGTTAAGCTCTTATACAATGTGATCTTTTCTCCTGTGGTTAAATGCCAGTTTTCCATTAGGACTGAAGGATCTTAAAGAATAAAGCATATAAAATGTCATGGACCAAAGATGAGGAAAAATGTATTTTCTAGCATTAGGAAGCCAAGTGATTATCTTAATATATAAGTAATTCTTTAATTATTCATGTGCTGATTATATATGTTGTATTATTAGGAAATGGAAAATATTTCTAATATAAGAAACATAATTAGGACACCAATCTCTATAAAAACATAAACAGGTCCTCCAAAGCATAAAGGAATTTTAAAGAATTAAGCAAAGCAGAGATCTTCTCTATTAACATTCCATAAGCAACACCTGCTTGTGGTTCAGTGCTTCTCCACCATTGCTGCACATTAGCATCACCAGGCAAGATTTAAAATATTGATGCATTGAGTCTCACCCCAGACCAATCAAATCAGAATCACTGAGGGGTGAGGCCCACGCACTCATATTCTGTAAAAGCTCTTAAAGTAATAGTAATGTGTAGCCAGGGCTTAGAACCATTGCACTAGTCCAGAAATCTACTTCACCCCAAAGTCTGGTGGGTAGAAGATGCTGTTAAGATTCTTTCAATTCTTCACCTTTTCTGGACTTAAAATAAACTTGTCTGTCAACAAAGATTTGACGCCTACTATATGTCAGGCAGCACTGTAAGTAGTAGTGAACAAAACAGACATTTTTGGAGTGTATAGGATCACCTACAGCCCCACTTAGACACCAGAGTGCCAATAAATTATATTTACTTTCAAGATGAAATTCCTATAAAATCAATTCCTATTTGCAACACAGGAGGGTGGAATGAAAGTGGTAGAGGAAGGGATGCTTTTATTTCTATTTAATACATTTCTGTTTTGCCTAGTTTTTTTAATAATGAGCATATGTGTCCTTTTATAATTTACGTTTTCTAAAATAAGATTTAAAAAATGAAGTCCTAGATAAAAGCAGGAAGACATATTCGTAGATTATTGATGGAGTTTAGATGTGTTGTCCCCTCCAAAACTCATGTAGAAATCTGATCCCCAACGTGGCAATGTTGGAAACTGATTGAGTTATGAGGGCGGATCCCTCATGAATGAATTAATGCTCTCTCTGGGGGTGGGGGAATTAATGAGTCAGTTTTTGCTCTATTAGTTCCCGCGAAAGCTGGTTGTTTGCCTCTGGCACCTCCTCTCTCTCTTGCTTCCTCTCGCTATGTGATCTGCCTGCTTTACACCATGAGTAGAAGCAGCCCGAGGCCCGTGCCAGATGCAGCTGTCCCAGAGTCATAAGCCAAACAAACCTCTGTTCTTTATAAATTACCCAGTCTCAGGTAATTCTGTTATAGCAACACAAAACAGACTAATATAATTATTATTATTTTTTGGCAGTTGGCTGATATAGTGATCCAAACCCTTGACCTTGATGGTATAACACCATGCTCTAACCAATTGAGCTAACCAGCCAGCCAAGTACGTTCTTGAGTAGACAGTTTACTGCAGAGGAGGGTTGAGATTTGAGGCTAGGATATAGTGTTGAATGTAAGATTAATGACTGTAGGTTTCTTTACCTCTTTCTAGTAGTAGCCTTGTTGTTTTCCCTAATCCCTTAGGCCAGCAAGGTCATATCAAACAGGTTGAAGGTCAAAATCCTTATAGATATACTTAGCACACTTTCTCTCTTCCTTCTAAGTGGTTCTCATATCTGTAGGGACCCCATGGGCGCCTGAACAGGGACACACCCTGGCAATATGGCGCCCTTCCTGGTTCTTCTCCGCAGTAAACAAGCCCGCTGGCGCCAACACCCAAGCCCACCCACGCCAAACCTCAGCCAGTCAAAGGTCAAGGCTCACCCCCTGCCCAGCCCCATCCAATCAGTTACCGCCCCGTCCACTCTCTCTCCCGCCCAGAGCACAGCACCCTATAAATGTACGCAGTCCTTGAACAAAGCGGAACTTCTCTGGCGAACTGTTAGTCCCGGTCTCGCGTGATTCCTTCGTCCATGTGCCCCTTCAATATCTAAAATTAGGTGCCACTGAGGGTAAGAGAAAGCAGTGGCAATAATGTTAATATTAAGAGACTCAGCTTGTCTGCACAAAGAAAAGCAATTAAAACAATAAGATGATTTTTCCCATATCAAATTAGAAAAAAAGAAATTAATAGACAAGCAATGCTAAGGAAAGTGGGATAAGACAGGAGCTGTCACAATGCCAAAAGGAGTTTAAATTGGTGAGTTATGCTGGGCTCAATCTAAAATATCAAGATAATCCAGAAAAGACTTGTGTAATAACCAACCTAAGTGATCTGTATCATTCCTGTATTAGATCTGATTTCCTAATGCTCTCTCTTACTGCAAGCTTTCTTGTTTCTTCTGAGCTAACAAAAATGCCCTAGATTTTGTGGACTCATTTTGTTTACCACTTTCCCAGATGTACCAGGATAAAGATACAATATGTAAAATCCTTAATGCAGTGAAAGAAAAGTATATTGTACATGCTTTCAAATGACTGTTGATAGGAAACAGTTCATTATAACAATAGTATGCAAGCCAACACAATGTATATTGAATCTGGAGACACAGTAACACTTATCCCACCCCCACCCCCAATTTGATGGTAGGATTTACAAGTAGGTATGTTTCTTTTAAAATTTATGTTTCTGCTAGTACCTAGAAACATAGTGTATGTGAGAGACATCCACAATACCTTTGCAGTATCCCAGTTTTAGAAATGAGTGGCTGGAATATAGGCTGGAAAGAAGGTTCAGACTTATAAACTCCTCAAACTACAGCTGCACGCCCTAATGACACTCTGTGTTTAATTAATTATTTATCTTAGTAAACATCTAATAGATGCTGAAAAGCCCTATAAAAACAAAGATAGTCTGAAGATATGAAAGACTGTGCATACACACAAAAAAGTTTTTCTGAATTTGGGGGTGAATAAAACATCCCAAACACAGAGTGAGATGGGAGCTAGAGTTAGAAGTAACACACTGTGCCTACATTTAGAATTTTTCTTCTTATTTTTTAAAAGAAAGATAATTTTGAAATACAAATAATCAGCTAAGACAATGTTTTGATTCATTCAGAATGTTTACTATGGAGGGGCCGGCCCGGTGGCGCACTGGAGAGTGCGCCGCTTGAGAGCGTGGCGGCGCTCCTGCCAAGGGTTCGGATCCCATGTGGAGACCGGTTCCCACTCACTGGCTGAGCGCGGTGCGGGCACAACACTGAGGGTTGCGATCCCGTTGCCGGTCCCCGGTACGGGCGAGACACTGAGGGTTGCGATCCCATTACCGGTCAGTAAAAAAGACAAAAAGGAAAAAAAAAAAAAAAAGAATGTTTACTATGGAGAATGAGGTATCTTGAAAAGAAACCACCTAATAAGATATTTCAAAGACTACAGAAGCAAATGAGAATGGTCTGCTTTAATTTCTTTGAGAATTTCTCTTGATCTCTTTCAAAAGGGAAAACCTTTCTTTAATGCACTTATTCACCGCATTTATTCAACAAATATTTTTGAGCACCTACTGCTGGTCACTGTTTATCTATAGCAATGAACACACACAAAAATCCCTGCCCTCATGATGTTTTACCTTCTACTGAAAGTAAGACAAAGTAAAATATGTAGTGTATCAGATGATGATAACTGCTAAAGACAAATATAAAGCCAAGAAAGGAGCTGGGGGTGCCTTTGGGAGAGGACAGATAACCTGAAAGCCCTGGGCTTCTTATAGAGACTGATATAAAACAAGAATAAAAGGCATAATGACATTGGTGCTGAAGGTCTCAAGGCAGATACTGGCTGTTGGTGAAGTTGTGAGGGTTAAGGGGAAGGAAAGGGTAAGGAATCCTTCCAGGAACAAGCATAGTTCTTTACTCTTCATTGTAGACTTGGAACAGGGTGATATTATCCCGCAGCAAGAAGAGTTTCCTCTTTATTCCTGTTTATCGAGGCTTAGAGGGAAGGCAGGAATGGAGAAGTCCTACTTTAGCTTGATCACAGAGTAAACCAGGTTTCTAAACCCACTGAATGATCAGCCCCAGTGTCAATCTCACTTCTCTGTGAGAAGCATGATGAAAAATATCACAGACTCAAATGGAAGGAGAAAATAGAAAAGAAAGGCAGACAGTAACAACAGGCAAAAATAAGATACCTTAGTGTAAGGGAAACCTAGTCTGTACCTTTTAAAAAAGGACTCATTTTCAGATCACCACCTTGTAGTTTTAAGAAAGTAAAATGAATTCTTTTCACATTCCAGCTGGATTATTTAACTGCAAAGTAAAAAGTTATGTCAAAAATGTTTCCTCCTCTCACACAGTTTTCTTCAGTTTTTATCCTCTACATACAATAGGAAATTGAAAGATTTCATTTTCAAAGGGGGGGGGACGGGGAGGGGGAAGAGAGAGAAAGAAATGAATAAGAACTGGAATGAACTTAAAAGACCCTCAAATCAATTCCCGTACCACATTACCCTTCTTAAACTTAAGAATGTTTTCCAGAGTATCTTAATCCTTACCAGTATCACTACAAATGTAGAAATGATGGATACTACAAATTATCTGTTCCTTTAGGAAGGAAATATGAAATATAAGCAAAGCTATGCAGTTTTTGCTTGACATACACAAGTCATTGTTAGTGAGCTCAGACCTTTGAAGGGATCAAGACTGAATCTATATGTTAACAGTGAAAACACTTTGCCAATGACACTAAGATAGCTACTGAGGTTGAAGCTCAAGTTGCATATGACTTCCCTAGAATTATTCAGCATAAGCTAATGTCCTCTTTATATGCTAAAGAACTAACCCGTCACAACTATTCTAAAGGAACAAATGCCAACAAATCTTAAACAGTTATTATAATAAGAGAAGAAAGGATTAAAAGACTATAGGTAACTAAATACATGTGTAATCTAATAAAATTAATCTAGTGTGGTAATTGTTCCCAAATACTCATCCATGATGAAGTTTTCAGCAGTTTTTTTTTTTTTTTTTTTAAAAGATGACCGGTAAGGGGATCTTAACCCTTGACTTGGTGTTGTCAGCACCACGCTCAGCCAGTGAGCGAACCGGCCATCCCTATATGGGATCCGAACCCGGGGCCTTGGTGTTATCAGCACCGCACTCTCCCGTGTGAGCCACGGGCCGGCCCGTTTTCAGCAGTTTTTACTGTGAAATGAAAACGGTAAGGACAAGGTAACAAATGTTTCATAAAACTAAATTGTCCTTAACTCTAAAAGTATGTACTGTTCTTAATTTTTTGTTGTCATGAAATAACCATGACAAAAATGATTGGGATAGAGGGGTTCTAACACCCTCACTTGACAAAAGATGAAAATGACTAGTATACCTGGTCCTCCAGTGCTTGTGTGTGTGTGTGTGTATGTGTGTAATGAGGACAATGCAATACAGAGCTTTTCACCCACAGAGAACCCAGTCAAGTTTTAAATAACCAAATTATATTTTAGAAAGAGTTTCTCATACAGAGAAGAATAAAGACAGTACCTAAACAGGTTTCCAAAAACCAGGATTCATGAATTTTGCCCACAATCATTTTGATGATGGTCACAAGTTCAAGCATTTGAGTTTGAGCACTAATACAATGTCATGTGCCACATAATGATGTTTCAGTGGATGGATGATTGTCCCATAAGATTATGATACTGTATTTTCACTGTACCTTTTCTATGTTTAGATACACAAATACTTACCTTTTTTACAACTGTCTACAGTATTCAGTACAGTAACATGCTATACAGGTTTGTAGCCTAGGAGCAATAAGCTATATAGCCTAGGTTGTAGTAGGCTATACCATCTATGTTTGTGTAAGTACACTCTATGTTTGCACCACGACAAAACTGCCTAATGCATTTCTCAGAACATATAACTGTCGTTAACAATGCATGACTGTACATCATATATTTAAAGCATTGTATGTATTTTAAAATTCAAAATTACATAAAGAAACCCAGTGTACTTGACAGGTTTATAACTCCAGGCAACTGCTGAAGAATGTTTGATTTCTCAATTCAAAACAACACAATCGTATTTTTTAGTATTCTAAGAGTTCTGCTAATGTAAGACTTCCACCCAACTACATTTCTATAACAGAATTACTCTCCAAGTCATTTCACTTCAACTGAAAATGTCAATTTCATACAGGACACTTAAAATTTTGGGGTTTTTTTGTTTGTTTTGTTTTGTTTTTTTTCCTTTTTGTCTTTTTCCGTGTCCGGCAATGGATCGCAACCCTCAGTGTCGCCCCCGCACCGGACCGGGACCAGCAGCGGGATCGCAACCCTCGGTGTTGCCCCCGCGCCTCGCTCAGCCAGTGAGCGGGAACCGGTCTCCCGCACCGGACCGGGACCAGCAGCGGGATCGCAACCCTCGGTGTTGCCCCCGCGCCTCGCTCAGCCAGTGAGCGGGAACCGGTCTCCCGCACCGGACCGGGACCAGCAGCGGGATCGCAACCCTCGGTGTTGCCCCCGCGCCTCGCTCAGCCAGTGAGCGGGAACCGGTCTCCCGCACCGGACCGGGACCAGCAGCGGGATCGCAACCCTCGGTGTTGCCCCCGCGCCTCGCTCAGCCAGTGAGCGGGAACCGGTCTGCATGTGGGATCCGAACCCTCGGCGGGAGCGCCGCCGCGCTTCCCAAGCAGCGCACTATAGCAGTGCGCCACCGGGACGGCCCAAAATTTTTGAATGTCACTTTGTTTTAGGCAATTTGTCTTGGTTAAACAAAAAACAAACCTAGACACAAAATAAATATACCTTACATAAAATTGTTTGGAATTACTGTTTACCTACCAGTGGAGGATCTTAAAAAGCAGGCCACATTTATTTCAATTACAGCTAAATGAAGCCGTGCTGCTTTCAAACCAGTGCCAGATTTATTCTGTCATAATCAGGTAGCTGTTCCAACAATTTCTTAGAAAAAGGCACTTGCTGCATAACAAAGATGCTGTGCTAGGTTTAATTCAGACTACAATGCACACTGATGTGAATTTTTAAATTTGATTTGAGTTAACAGAACCAGAATTAGCTAAAGATGTCATGTCACTATCGTAAAACAACAGAAAGCACCTTATTACATTGCAGTTCTATGCTTACTACAACATTTGGTTATTTATGTTAATTTTCTCGATGAATATCTGATGTAGCTTTCTTTCCTTTCTATACTTAACCTGTCTGCAAAAATATAAACACTTCTTAACCTCTGCAAAGACCTGCTATTTGTACTCTATTTCCAATGAAAATCCAAACAGCCCCTCATATTTTAATTGCATCTCAATCTATCCTTTCGAGTCATGACTCTTCTTTTAGAGACATCTCTACTAGAAGTCAATTAATAAACGTTTTGCTCAGTTAGCGGCAGAGTAATAACTGTATGTTAGTGGTTAAGAAGCCCCATAATTGCATCATTTAATACCAACTGGTCCTAATGCCACCAGGGTGACTCACACTAATGAGCCGTCCAGGTACCACTGTCTAACACAGGCCTCTCAAGATGAAAACTCAGCAGTGGAGACTCCAGAATTCATTCATTCAACCATTGTACTTGCTTCTGATACATAAATAGAGGACTGATTTTTGGGTTCTTTCACATAAGGAAATGCACTGAAAACAAAGCATCACATAATTTTTTTTTTTTTTTTTTTTAAAGATGACCGGTAAGGGGATCTTAACCCTTGACTTGTTGTCGTCAGCACCACGCTCACCCAATGAGCTACCGGGCCATCCCTATATGGGATCCAAACCCATGGCCTTGGTGTTATCAGCACCACACTCTCCCGAGTGAGCCACGGGCTGGCCCAGCATCACATAATTTTGAAAAGAATACGCCTTCCCTTCTTTACAGTGAATCCTAAATTAGATTAAGAATGCTACTTATAAAGATGTGCATTAGTACTGGAACTCCTGATACATGATGAAGTTTTCAGCCCTGTTAAGTATCAAAACTGCAGCACAAAATGAGCCAATATACGAACTAGGGACAAAAGACAGTTCATACGTCCTTGGCGATCGTGATTGTAAAACCACGTGCTTGGGGACCATTCAAGATGAGATACACAGCAAACGACGCAGACTAAAGTGGGCGAGGGGAACCGCTTCATGCTCAGCCCGCAACCCCGACCATCCATCCAGTCAATGCTGGTACCCAGAACCCGTGAGTCCTTAACGTTATACATCACCGCCTCAAGTCTTCCCCATCCCAGGAAATCAGATTCTCTGGCCACAAAAATCTTAACCCTCGTCTTCATACAAGTCTCCAGAAACCTTAACACCGGCTTGATCAGGCTCCCAACTCCCAAAACAAAGTTCACAACATCGTAATGGCAGTTTCCTTCAGAACTTAGGTTCCCAACCACGCCCTCCGACCAGGCTAGTCTCCCTCCTGTCTTCAGTGAAGGGGGACCTCCCCCTCCATTTGGTCCCTCCAACTCACAGGCTGGCGGTGTCGGGGGGCAGCGGGCCCGACAGCGCCCTCCAGCTTGGCGCGGCCAGTTTCCTGCGACTGCAGTCCAGCAGAGGAATGCGGCAGGAGCACTGCACGGGACAGAGGCCTGCCCGGGCGGCAGGCAGCAGGAGGATGGCCTGGGCGAGGAACAGAAGCCGGAAAAGCGGTCCCAAACGACCCTCCAGCAGCTGCATCTCCTGGACGCCTAGGGGCCCCGGCGCCATTTTCCCCCCAACCTGGACCCGGCTGAGAAGAGCCGCCTGCTGGGAAAGGCGACTTGGCGAAGATATTTGGCGGCTGCGCGACCACCCCAAGCCCCGGCCGCTGCCTATACCCTCTAAAGGCAGGTAAGGGGAGGATGCGGCGCCACGGCGGGGGTGGCGGCCAGGGACACAGAGCTGAGGTCCTGCAGACACTGCTCGTCCGCCCCGCCCCGCTCCGCCACGCAACGTCCTCACGCACAGTAGCCAGCCAATCGGTGCCACAAGACGGGTTGCGTCGGGGGCGGGACCCCGTGAGTGGGCGGAGCCGTAGACAGCCGAGCCACTGGAGAAGAAGGACGTTAAGGTGTTCCGCGACTTTGGGTGTTCCTCTAGAGTTTCGTCGCAGTTCCCGCCGGAGGGCGCAGTGGCTCCTTAACAGAGAAGGGTGCGGCGAAGCGCTGTTAGTCCAAAGCCCTGACTATGGGTATACGAGTATTTACTGTAGTAAAACGAAAGGATTTTTTAATCTTTTCTGTACTCCAAGAAAGGGGAATAGCAGAAGAGCTGCCTTCCACTTCGCAGACACGAATGAGACACGGGAGGGTCCACCCTAGCTTTGGCCAGGTCGGCCTCCTCTGCCCCCTGCTGCTTCTCTGCAGTTCTTGCTGTCCGGCAAGTGGAAGGCAACTCCTAGTCTCCTAACATAAAGCAGGTTGTTACTATTTGTTGAGGGCCTGTAAGCTCCTGAAGGCAGAGGCCCTGGTTATTCATCTGTGCACCTCTAGCTTCTATTCTAGCTTGGAGTTCAGTTAAACGTTGGTGAGACCGTATCCGCATGTCCCTTTCCTCTGTTTGGGGGACGCTGTCCTATATACATACTCAGAAAAGCAAGTGAACAAGTATATGAAGAGAGTTTTGAGCAGTCAACAAAGTGAAGGCTGGGTGTAGGGGAATTTATTTTTCCTGAAGCAGAGGCTGTGGAAAACTAAGAACAGTGAAGTCTGGCCACCTTATGCACTCTCTTATTCAAGGTTATGAATAAGACTTTGAGAATAATAGTGAAGGTTCACTTATATGCAGTGAACCTGCACTTATACTCTTCAAAGAGCATTTGCATCTGTTAGCTTGTTTGATCCCCTCGATGACTGTGAAATTGGCAAGACAGTTTTTGCTGATGAGGAAAAAATCCCACAGCCAAGTTACCCTGAAGCAGAGGCAGGGCTGGTATTAGTATGGGTTTTCCGATTTGTAAATTAAAAACCTGAACATGTTAAAAAGAATGATAATGCCTAGGTCATGGCGTTGTCCTAGGAAGTAACTGAAATCAATCTTTCCATTGGCAGATTGGGAGTCATAATTATGCTTTTTAAAAACCCTTTTCTGTTTTTTAATGTTGAGATATTTATTGGAATCAAGGCCATATCCAATGCTCTAGTCCAAACCAAACTTTTAAAGCCAAGACAGCAGAATGAAGCTTACTCTTAGCCTCCTTCTCCTGGCTGTTGAGCAGACTTAACAACCTCCTGTAAGAAACTGGGCATTGGCAGGAGCCCCACAAGAAAAGGGGGTGGGGTCTGGCCAGTTAGCTCAGTTGGTTGAGCAGGGTATTGTAACGCCATGGTTAAGGGTTCAGATCCCGATACTGGCCGGACACACACACACACACACACACACACACACACACACACACACACACACACACACACGGTAGTTTAGTTTCCGTTATAATGTCAGAGCTCCCCTATGAAACTATGCCACATGGGCCCATTAGAAATTCATGCTCTCTGGGCCGCTGGGTGGCGCACTGCTACAGTGCGCTGCTTGGGAGCGTGGCGGCGCTCCCGCCGAGGGTTCGGATCCCACATACAGACCGGTTCCCGCTCACTGGCTGAGCGAGGTGCGGGCGCAGCACCGAGGGTTGCGATCCATTGCCAGACACGAAAAAAGACAAAAAGGAAAAAAAAAAAAAACAAAAGAAATTCATGCTCTCTAATCTGTGTCCTCCCCAATAATTGGTACAAGGTCACCCCAGTTAGAAGGAGTTCTTAATTCCTTCTGCACATTATTTTTACCGTTTTAATAGCACTTATATGTACTTTATATATCTTTTATTCCCTATATTGGCTAGCACAGTACCTGGCACATTATAGACAATAAATGTTTGATGAATGAATAGACAATGAGATCATCTTATATCCTACACAATAAAAGTACCTATTTTTCGTTAAGAAATTTTTATTATGAAAATGTCAATATATGTAGCAATAAAGAGAATCATAGAATAAACCCCCATATATCTAACTAGATTTAGCAAATATATGTTTTTAATAGAGTTAAATAGTGATTCATTTAGTTTTAATGAATTAGTTTAATTCATTAAACTAATTCACATTTAGTTAAATAGTGATTCATTCAATAGTTTTAATAGTGATTCATTTCTCACTAACAATGGCATAAAGGGTTTTTACATTTATGGCCCTAGAATTGTCTAATTAACTCTTGGGTACCAAAGTACCTGGGCAGAACTTTTAGAGTTCAGTAGAATCCATAAGCAGAGAATACCCCAGCTCCAGACTTCTAAAATAAATAAACAAAAAACTGCTCTCTTTGTATCCCTTTTTCCAGATCTTAGTATTAATCCCATCCCCTTAAAATTTGACTGCCCTATAACCTATTATCTCAGGACTACTCTTTGCAAAATCATAGCTAACTAACGATCAATTCCATTCTCTGAAGCTAGAAATCTCAGGATCACCCACACTTTTCCCTTTTTCTTTCCTATCGCATATACTCAGTCACTATTCCTCCTCAGAAATGTCTCAGATCTTTCCCCACCTCTTCAATTCCACTGCTACTGTGTTCATACCTTCATCTCTCATGAGTACTATTTTGATAACCTCTAAACCCATTTCCTGTCCTGCGGTCTCTCCTCTCTCTCAGCCTCTAAACTGCCAATAGAATTATCTTTCCAAAGCATACTGATTGATATCGATATGTTGGTAACTTTTCCCTACATAAAAAATATTTTGTGTTCCAGTACTTTTTACTTTATTCTTTGTGTTTTTACTAATGTTTTATAATGAATATGGATTATTTTGGTAAACAGGAAAGAGTATTTTTTTAAGTTAATGACTCCCCATTGACAGTAATATCAAATTCTAAATTCTTTGTCCTGTCATTTAAGGCTCCATAATCAGTCCCCAGCCTAACTACCTCCCACATTTCCCATATCTTCTCACTATTTTTTTCATATTTCAGCCACAGAAAATTATTTGCCTTTTATGAATTGGGCCATGCATGTCTACACTTATTTCTACATGCTGTTCCTCCTACTGGTTGCCCTTCCCCACCTTCTCTAGCTAGGCATTTCTTACTCTTCTTCTAGTTTCTTCCTTTATAAAGATTTCTCTGACTCTACTAGGAATTTAGTGGTTTTCACCTCAATTCTACAACCACAGTCTATGGTACTCATGTACATATAATGGGGCTAAGAGGAGGGGAGGATGAGGAGTTACTGTTTAATGCATACTGAGTTTCAGTTTGGGATAGTGAAAAAGTTCTAGAGATGGATGGTGGTGATAGTTGTACAGCGATGTGAATGTACTTAATGTCACAGAACTATACATTTAAAATGATTTAAAATGGTTAAATTTTATGTTATATATATAACCACAATTTAAAAAAGAAAATCTAAAGCCAGAAGTCTGAAACTCATCTTTGAGTCTTTCCTTTTCTTTCCCTTTATTTTCCATCTACTCCCTACTGCTAACCCACATCTATTAGAAAATCAAAAATATATCTTAAAACTGTCTACTTCTTTCCATTTTCATTACCACCATATAAATCCAAGACACAATCATGTCTCCCTATACCACTTCAGTAGCCTCCTAACCGAACTCCTTTTTCCAATCTTATTCTCATCAAAACCATCCACATAGCAAACAGTATGAATGACCTCTTCAATGGGTAAATCAGAGAGTGCAAGCAACTCACTACATTGTCAGAGTAAAGGAGAAAAAACGTTATATCAGTATATGAAAAAATAAATATGACATTTTACATGATATATGTGATATATATCATATATACTATGTCCTATATTTGCATATAATGAAATAGTTGTATGGTTTTCCTTCTTTAACACATGTATACTCTTTGATATATAATATATATCACATATATCGTATAAAATATACAAAATATATACTGTATAAAATATATCACATATATGTGTAAAACATGATAATATTCAATACATATTTATTATAAAAACTCTTAGCCAACTTGGAATGGAATGAACTTCCTCAAACTGATAATGGGTATTTACCAAAACATGTAGCAAACTTCATATTTAACAGTGAAACATTAAAAACATTTCTTGGGCCGACCCCGTGGTGCACTCGGAAGAGTGTGGCACTGGGAGCGCAGCAGCACTCCCCCCCCCCCCCCCCCCC
>NW_007731608.1:121442-138171 GCF_000696425.1 Galeopterus variegatus | reverse complement strand
AAGTTCTAGAGTAGGGGTAGGGTCCGGCCACGTGGCACACTCGGGAGAGTGCAGCGCTGGGAGCGCAGCGACGCTCCCGCGGGTTCGAATCCTATATAGGGATGGCCCCAGTGCGCTCACTGGCTGAGCGCGGTGCGGCCCTTCACAAAAAAGGACAAAAAAAAAAAATTTCTTTAACATTAGGATCAAGACAATGATGTCTATTAATGCTTCTACTGAACATTGTACTAGAGGTCCTAACCAGTACAAGACAAGAAAAAGATATTAAAGGTATAAAGATTCTGGGGCCGGCCCGGTGGCGCACTGCTATAGTGCGCTGCTTGGGAAGCGTGGCGGCTCTCCCGCCGAGGGTTTGGATCCCACCTACAGACCGGTTACCGCTCACTGGCTGAGCGAGGCGCGGGAGCAACACCAAGAGCTGCGATCCCGTTGCCGGTCCCGGTCCGGTACCGGGGCAACACTGAGGGTTGCGATCCATTGCCGGACACGGAAAAAGACAAAAAAAAAAAAAAAAAAGGTATAAGGATTCTAAAGGAAGAAACAAAAGTGCCCTTACTCACACAGGACATGATGGTCTGCAGAAAAAAATCCAAAAGAATCAATAAATGATTGGAACAAATAGAAAAGTTCAACAAGGATGTGAACACAAGATCAACATAGTAAAATCAATTTTATTCTAATAGATCAGCAGTTATAAAATATAATTTTTAAAAGATGGCATCTGCAATGGCAATCAAAACTAAAAGACACCTAGGATAAAAAATACCTAGATCAAACAAAGAAGTGTAAGAGAAAAAGTATATGGAGAACATTATAAAACATAATTGAAAAGTATAAGAGGAGTCCTAATTAGAGACAGATGTACCATGCTCTCAGACTGAAAAAATCATTGGTATAGAGATATCACTTCTCTCAGGTTGATTTATAGATTTACTGACATTCCAAAAAAAAAATCCCAAATGCACATGGTATTTTTTTTTTTTTTTTTAAAGATGACCAGGGGCCGGCCCGGGGGCGCACTGCTACAGTGCGCCGCTTGGGAAGCGCGGCGGCGCTCCCCGCCGAGGGTTCGGATCCCACATACAGACCGGTTCCCGCTCACTGGCTGAGCAAGGTGCGGGTGCAGCACCGAGGTTTGCGATCCCGTTGCCGGTCCCGGTCCGGTACGGGTGTGACACTGAGGGTTGCGATCCGTTGCCGGACACGAAAAAAGACAAAAAGGGAAAAAAAAAAAAAAAGATGACCGGTAAGGGGATCTTAACCCTTGACTTGCTGTTGTCAGCACCACACTCTCCCAAGTTAGCTAACCGGCCATCCCTATTTAGGGATCTGCACCCATGGCCTTGGTGTTATCAGCACCACACTCTCCCAAGTGAGCCACGGGATGACCCTGCACATGGTATTTTGATGTGAAAATAATAGCAAAGACAATCTTGGGGTAAAAAATGTAGAAAAACTTGCTCCACCAGATATCAAGATATGCTTTAAAGCAATTGTAATTAAAAGTGTAGTATTGCTGCAGGAAAAGTTAAATAGACTTTTGGTACATATCAGAGACTTGATTAAGATACATGATTTATGACACAGGTAGAACTTCAAAACAGTGGAGAAAGAACAAATTTTTTAATAAATGGAGCTGAGATTATTAGATAATCATATGGGGAAAAAACCAAATTGGATCTTTTCTTGCACCATATACAAAAATCAATTTAAGATACAAAATGAAAGGCAAAACCATAAACTTTTTGAAGAGTGTATTCGATACTGTCTTTTTCACTTTGGAGTAGAAAATGATTTCTTAAGAGGAAAAAAACTACTAACCATAAAGGAAAAGAATGATAAATTTGACTACACTAAAATAAATTTTCATCCACAAAAGATACCATAAGAAGATATTTGCAACACACATAGCCAGCCAAGTATCCAGAATTTGCAAAGAATTCCTACAAATCAATGAGATAAAGGCAGACAACCCAAAAGAAAAATAGGCAAAAGATTTTAACATGCACTTGAAAAAGAAAAGAAAGAAACACAAATAGTCAAAAAGCATATAAAACATTACTCAATCTTAGTAAGAGAAGTGGAATACTAAAACTGCGATGAAATACCACTACACACATCAGATTGACAAAAACTATGAAACCTGACAATATAGAGTATTGGTAAGAAAGTATAGCAATGTGGTGTCTCATCAAATGCTGGTGGGAATGTGAATTAACATAACCACTTTGGAAAACAGTATGGCATTATTTAATAAAGCTGAAGATGTATATATGTTGCGATTCAGCAAATCCATTTCTAGGTATATACCCTGAAGATAGGCATGTTTATGTGTGCCTGGATGCATGTACTAAAATGTTGATATCATTATTTATAACTGTCAAAAAGTAGAAACAACCCTAACATACTGTTGAGACAAAAATCCAAAATTATAAAAGAGTGCATATGATATTATTCTTTTTATATAAAGCTTAAAAAGAAGGAAAACTATTTTATTTAGAGATGCATAAATAGTAAAACTATCAAGAAAAGCAAGGAAATTATTTCTATAAAAGTTAAGAGAGTGGTTATCTCTACAGATGAGAAGGAGAATTGTGATTGACAAGGAATATATAGGGAACTTCTGTAGTTTCAGTAAGATTCTGTTTCTTGCCCTGGGTGGTGGTTCCATGGGTTTGCTTTACAACCAAAATGCAGGTTTCTATTTTTCATACTTTTCATAGGTAAAAAATGACAGTTCTGCCAAAATGGATCTGTAAGTAAGATGTAATTTCAATAAAAATTCAAAAAAAGTATTTTATGAAACTTGACAAATTGATTCCAAAATTGTATAGAGAAGAGCGAAGGGCCAAGAAAAACCAAGACTATTTTTTTTAATTTTATTTTATTTTTATTAATTTTATTTTGTCGATATACAATGTGGTTGATTATTGTGGCCCATTACCGAAACCTCCCTCCCTCCTTCCTCTCCTCCCTCCCACCCAACAATGTCCTTTCTGTTTGCTTGTCCTATCAACTTCAAGGAACTGTAGTTGTTATGTCTTCTTCCCCCCCACCCCCCGGTTTCTTGTGTGTGTGTGTGTGTGTGTGTGTGTGTGTGTGTGAATTTATTTATTTATTTTTAGCTCCCACCAATAAGTGAGAACATGTGATATTTCTCTTTCTGTAAATTTATTTATTTATTTTTAGCTCCCACAAATAAGTGAGAACATGTTGTATTTCTTTTTCTCTGCCTGACTCGTTTCACTTAATATTATTCTCTCAAGGTCCATCCATGTTGTTGCAAATGGCAGTATTTCATTCTTTTTTATAGCTGAGTAGTATTCCATTGTGTAGATATACCACATTTTCCGTATCCACTCATTCGATGATGGACATTTGGGCTGGTTCCAACTCTTGGCTATTGTAAAGAGTGCTGCGATGAACATTGGGGAACAGGTATACCTTCAACTTGATGATTTCCATTCCTCTGGGTGTATTCCCAGCAGTGGGATAGCGGGGTCACATGGTAGATCTATCTGCAGTTGTTTGAGGAACCTCCATACCATTTTCCGTAGAGGCTGCACCATTTTGCAGTCCCACCAACAATGTATGAGAGTTCCTTTTTCTCTGCAACCTCACCAGCATTTATCGTTCAGAGTCTTTTGGATATTAGCCATCCTAACTGGGGTGAGATGGTATCTCAGTGTAGTTTTGATTTGCATTTCCCGGATGCTGAGTGATGTTGAGCATTTTTTCATATGCCAAGTCTATTTTTAAAAATTAAAAAAAAAAAAAACTAAGTCAAGGACCTACCCTTCCAGATAATAAGACCTATAATAAGGCTTTAGTTATTAAGAAGGTGAGAAAGAAGTATAGGAGTAGAGAAATAGTCAAATAGAACAGAACAGAATAGAGAATCCAGAATTTGAGTCACATATGCAAGGAAACTTGATATAAAACAAATGTCACATTACAAAGCAATAAGAAAGGGATGGATTAACAAACAAGTACACTAGAACAACTGATTATTGACAAGAAAAAAATAAAATTAGACTCCTAACTCACAATGTAACGAAAATAAAATCCTAATAAATGCCTAAATGTAAAAAGCAAAACTTTTAGAAGAAGACTACCGAGAATTTCCTTATGCCCTCAGGGTAAAAAAGGTTTGACAGAAACTATTCCTTGTCCATGAAATCCATTCTTCCAATCTTCCATAATAATTATGTTGTAGTTGGGCACATTTACCAGCCTCCCTTGCAGATGGGTGTGGTAATGTAATTAAGTTCTCACAATGGGTTGTGAGCAGACATGATGTGTGCCACTTGCAGCTCTGTTATTTAAGACATCAGGTATACCTCCACAGTCTCTTTTTCTTTCATGCTGATTGAAATCTAAACACAGCAGTGACCCAGCTTTGACTCTGCTGCAAGATGGTGATATGCCCAAGATGATGGATGAGCCTGGGTTCCTAAATGCTATGTACAGCAAAGCCCCCTCAGCAATCAGTACTGCCCATCTCAGTATTATTTTGTGAGAGAGAACTAAATGTCTCTTTTCTTTAAACCACTATGCTTTGGGGTCCCTTTGTTACAGCATCTCAGTCTTCACCAACACAGAAATGTTTTGTAACCATGATTTAAAGAGTACCAATTTGGTAGGGAAATGTTGATAATTTTGACTACTTTAAAATGAAAAATATCAGTACCACAAAACACCTTAAATAATATGAAACTATAAGCCATGATCAAAATAAGACATTTATAATGCCTATCCAGATGCATTATAAATCAATGGAGAAAAGATAACCCGATAGGAATATAGACAAAGGAAATATACATGAAATCACAGAAGAAACCTGAATGACCAAATAAACGTATAAAAAATGTCAACAGTAATCAGAGAAATACTAATTAAAACTAGAATAAAATACCATTCACATCCAAAAGTTGGCAAAAAGTAACCAACATTAAAGTCTAACAATACCAAATGCTGGCAGTGAGCCACAGGAACTCTCCTACTCTGTTTTTATAGCAGCTTAAATCAATACAACCACTTTGGAGAATAACTTGGAAAAATCTAGCCAACTTGAAGATGTACATTACCAGTGACCCAGCAATACTGTTACTGGGTGAAACTTTTATATGTTGGTGGAAAGGAACATATACGTGAATGTTAATTGCAGCATGATTTATAATAGCCAAAAATTGGAAGCAATCTAAATATCCATCCACAAGAAAATAAGTAGATGCAGTAGCACCAAAGATAAATCTCAAACCTTAGTGGCAAATGACAAAGAGCAAACTGCCAACAGATATGTATAGTATGTCCAAAATACACAAAGTTCAAAATATGCAAAAAATATGAGGTAGTAAATATGTAGTAAAAACATGTACAGGAATGACAAATATTCCAGAATGTTGTGGCCTCTATGGAGAGAAGGTGGGGAATAGGTTTGTGTGTGTGTGGTGTGTGTATGTGTATGTGTGTGTTGTGAGCACACGCTTTGGATTGTCTTGGTAGGTGAAAAAAACCTCTGCATGTGGGCCTCCAGAGAGGGAAATAAAATCCCATGAAAGACCCTTTTTATTTTCCTGTGGGCTTGGGAACAGTCTTATTTACAATTCAGTTTTAATTTAGTCTCCTTTTCTACATTGTAATTTTTTTCAAGTTATCCTTAAACCTATAGCAGTGTGTTCTTAAATTTCATCAAGTATCACAACCACCTAGATGGCTTGTTAATATACAGATTGGGCTGGCCCCAGAGTTTCTGATTCAGTAGGTCTAGAGTGAAACCTGAGAATTTGCACTTCTAACAAGTTCCAGGTGACACTGAAGTGGCTGGTCCATGGACCACACTTTGAGACTTACAGTAAAGTCTATTATACACAGCACGTTTCCCTTTGTGGTTGTGGGAAATTAAGAGACAAAGCAGTGAAATAAAACATGGCATTCTCCACATTCTTTTTGGGCTGAAGCCAGCACAGAAGCTCATAATTCTAGGTGGTGAATAGAAGTGTTGACCGTGCAGCAAGTAGGAGTCAGGTGTCAGCATACTGAGTGTGACATGAACCCCCTTTCCCCTAAATATATGCCTGAGGAGATATGTACAGTGTAACTGGTTGAGAAAATAACTAGGCTGATTTCTCATCAAACCACGACCTGTCACACCGCCACCCCAACCCTATCCTCAGCACACAAACTCCACTTTCGTGCCCTGAAGGTGTGGGAAGGAAATGATTGATAATGCTAACCTCCATCCTGTACCCAACGAACCAGCTTGTCCCTGGGCTGCTTGAGCTTCTGAGCTAACCTTCTGAGCTAGTCCCATTTTCTTGTTCTCAGCTAGCTGGGCCATTCCACAGACCTGCTCCTTTATCCTTCCAAGGTTGGGAGGGGACTAGTTCTCATTCTGGGTGAGGCACTTGTGATCATTTAATAGCCTCTTGGGAACCTCGGAGTTTGGTTATTCTCAGCAATCAGCAGGGGCAGTCGTGCGTTTCTGGGCCCTCTGGCCTTACTCTGTTCACCAGTCTTCTAGGCTGGGAATGTATCCACAAACCCTTTAGCTGAATGAAAGCCCAGGGAACTTGTGTGCGTGCCTTCATGCATGCGTGCATGTGCATGCCCAAGGGGGAGCCAAAGGCCAGGGCATGGAAGAAGTCCAAAGGCCTCAGGCTGATCATTATCTCCAGGCCCAAACCTTCCTGTCCCTGAATGGGACCCTGCTGCTCTGCCAAAACTCAGCTCTACCTTGATATAATGAAGTTCTTACTGATTATCCTGATGATGTCCCAGGAGACTGGGTCCAGGGAGGCCCATCTGCTGCCAACCTTGGTTTTTCGTTCCACTCCTCTGTGAAAATGAGGATGTCCCTGCAGCTGCCGCGCCATTTCACTTCTCTAGCATAACTCCTATCCTCAGGGGACCCTGATCCTGAGGCTAAACTGAAATGACAGCAGCAGTTTATTAACTGGACTAATGAGAGGCCTGGGCAGGGAGAGAAAGAGAAGCTGGAAGAGTGAAGGAAGGGGATGAAGATAGAAATATCCTATAGAACAGGAAGACAGGACTAGATTTCAGATTGGAACCATCAGCTCACTTTCTGATTGTCTGAGGGAAGAGACAGGAAGGGATTTGGAAGAAGGTTTTACAAAACTCATATTCTTCACTGGAAACATCCTAATTTTTTTCAGCAGGAAATTATCATAGCCCCCTTTCCCAAATGCCTGTGTCCAAAGCATTTGGAACTATTTACTGTTTTACATGCATTATCTCAGTTAATCCTCACAAGATCCATATAAGATGAGAATCCTTATATTCATTTTACTAATAAGAAAACTGAGGCCTAAAAAGGTCTGCCCAAAGTTATACACGTAATAAGTAATAGAGCTAGGATTTGAACACAGACAATCTGACTCTGGAGCCCAAACTCTTAACCACTACCATTGTGGGGAGTGTTCACTAGATGAATAAATGTAGCAATTATTGAGCTCTACCTCAGGCAGTGAATACTAAGCCCTTAATAGGTAGCAGCATCTCCAACCCTATTAGGCAGGTATGTTCATTTTATCTATGTTACAGATGAGGAAACAAGCTCAGAGAGGTGAAGTAATCTGCCTAAATCCACACCACTAGGAAGTGTCAGAGCAGAGATTTGATATTCATGTACCTGATTCCAGAGTGGGACTTCTTACCTTATTTCATTGCCTCTCTTATCAGGAATCTCCCTTTGCCCTGAGCTCCTGCAGGCATCTTGCAGAACAGAAGGCTCCCTTCGGAAATGGTGAGGTGTTCTATTTTTCCTTAGAGGAAGGTCCAGTTTGACATAGAGGGATCAGGATCTCCTTGGGATGTAGCCTGTGGAACTGAAGCCCTAATCAACAGTGGGGGGCAAGTTGCTAGGACGTGGAGCTGGAAGCTTATTACATGCAACTGCAAGGATTCCTTCAGAGCAACCCAAATACGGCTCACTACCCTATCCAGGCAGAGATGCATGAAGTTTTCCTCAACTTTGTAAGGTTTAAATTTTTCCCCCCTGTCATGAGGCCAACAGGGTAACCTGCACCAGCAGCTGTGTTCTCCCTGTTTGTCTTCCTGAAGCAGTTCCAGTTGACCAGACACTGAGAACCTGCTGTTTAAGCAACTGGTAATAGACTGCAAAACAGCATGAGGAGAGAGCCAAGTAGGCAGGGGTCAGCGTCCTCCTGCGATTGGGAGCCAGCCTTGCAGAGAGGAGCCGAGGACGAAGGACACAAGACCACAGCTGATGTTAGCATATCTAGTTATTCTCTGCTCTGGGCTTATTTCATTTTTGCAAAAAATAATAAAAGAAGTAGAAAGTAAAACTCCCCTCCCAGATGCTCCCACCCACCAGGGATAGTCACTTGTTTACCATTTGCTGTTTATCTTTTTGTACATTTCTCTGCATAAGTTTTGGCATAAATATGAGCTTAAGTTTTTAAATTCTTATTATCTAATACAAAATGGAATTGATATATTGATCTTCAATTTGATAACTAACTCTCCAAAATTTTTGATTAATTTACACTCCCACTAATAGTGTATAATATAAAAGTGCCCATTTCCTCCCACCATAGCCAGCAGTGACTTGTTTTGTAGTTAAAAAAAAAAAAGCTAGTATGTAAACTGATAAATTGTAAAAATGCCTCTCCCACTCTCTCCCTTTCTATCCTTTTCCCTGCTTTCTAATAAATTCACGACCTCTGACTCATGCTCATTACATATAATTCCAGAAGCTTGCCGGTAGATGAGAAACAAGGGAGGAAAAGTTTATGACTCATCAACAGGGACATACATGACTATAAAATGTGATGCCAGCACATCATATATATTGACTAGAGTTCATATGTACAGCTCATTAGCTGGCAAAAAATGTACGGGTAAGACTCCTTGCTAGGAATGGGATCTCATTTGACCCTCACATGATTGTACAGTTAGAAAAAGCAAACATTGTCTTCCCATTTTACACATGATTAAAAGGAACTTCAACAAATTTGGGTGTAAGGTCACAGTACTAGTCTAAAGTGGAACTCTAAATCAAAGTTCTCTTCCCTACATTGCAACTTTTATATGTGTGTAAAATAGGTGTGTGTGTATGGCTATAGACCCTGTAAAAGAAAAACGTGTGGCACAATAAAATTGTAAAGAGTTTGTCTGAGTCAGGAGCAATTTGAATTGAGGAACACCATACCCAAAAAGATTTATTGTTCCAATGACAAAATGTTAGAGGCAAGCATTTATTAGAAAAATGCAGAAGCAAAATAAATTACATCATTGGTTTACAATTACAAAACTGTCCTATTTTTTAGGTACCTTGTTGGAATGTCCCCAGTCACATAATCATATGTTAATTAACTACTTATGATTGGCAGGGGTTAAGTTTTAGTTCTGTCATAAGCATTCAATCAAAAATGACTCAAGTTAAGTTTCGTTTATATTTGCAGTTTAAGCAAGATTAAGGCTATTTTTAAGGCCTTGGTTTTGTTTGCTCAGGAATTTTTCAGGCCTTGTCTCCATTTTAATTTTTTTCTTTTTCTTTTTCTTTTTTTTTTTGTCATCTGGTTGGTACAGGGATCTGAAAACTTCACCTTGGTGTTATTAGCATCATGCTCTACAGAGGGAGCTAACCAGCCAGCCCCTTAATTTTGCTTTAACAACTCTAAGTGCACAATATGTAATTTGTGAACACATATTTAGATCACACCCCATTTTATACATATATACACCAAATATAATCTGAGTGTGTGCAATACAGTGTAAATAAAATGTGGTAAATGATGCAAGAGGCACTAAGAGGTATTTTAAAAACAAAACCCCACCTAAATGTGACCTGCAGGCCCTGACAAATACATAGTTGTGTCAGGGACTGAAGAGGGTTGGGAAATGTTGAATTATGAATGAGATCTCTCATAGTCATGGTTCTGAAACAAACAATGTGTAACAGAGGTTAAGTGCATGGAGTTTTGGAGTCAGGTGCACATGGGTTCAGAGTCTGTCTTAACCACATACTAAATGCATGACATTGGACAATTAAGTTAAGTTCTCTGGGCCTCAGTTTTTTCATCTGTGAATAAAGAGAATGTTCTGTATCTCATAGGATTGTTGGGTGGATGAAATGAGATAATATATGTAAAACACCTCTCAATGTGCCTGGAACATATATCTCAATGTGTTAGTTATTATTATTTTTATAATATGTTTGCCTATGTTATTCTTATTTACTTAGAGTCAACATAGTTCAGCTGTACATAAAACCACGCATATAACTGAGGAAGCGGCAATCATCAAAGATTAAAGCAGTGGTTTTCAGCCCTGGCTGCCCATTAGAATCATCTGGTGAGC
This sequence comes from Galeopterus variegatus, assembly GCF_000696425.1. Lineage (NCBI taxonomy): Eukaryota > Metazoa > Chordata > Mammalia > Dermoptera > Cynocephalidae > Galeopterus > Galeopterus variegatus. The sequence goes on along the minus strand of NW_007731608.1, from coordinate 127,824 downwards.
TGAAAGCAAAATACTGATGTCTAGGCTAGTGAAATCAGAATCTCTGAAGGTGTTGAGGATCACTAGGTTAAATATAGGCTGCCTTGAGTGTGAAGTTTCAGGGCTACTAAGAATCAGTGAATGAAGTTATGTGAATATCAGGGTTTTAATCTAGAGTCCTCTGAATCTTTGTTATGTAATTGTAGACTATGGTTGTTGGTTGACCCCTTTCAACTTTCCCAGTAGTCCTGTTTTACATTTGGAGATCTGTGCTGTCCTGGAGAAGCTGACTCCTTTCCTGACTTCAAGGGTCAGGTCAAGCAAGAGACCCTAAAAGCTAAGGTAATCATTGTATTTTACACATTGCCATTATGATTGCTTTAAAGTGTTCGTGTTGTAATCAGGGTGATTCTGAGGACTATTGTTGAGAATACTGGGACAAAGATGTTGTCTTTCCTGCTAAACATAAATGAGAAAGCAGGTAGACTGGAAACTTTTTTTAGCCATCTTGGGACCCCAAAGGGAATCAGCTTTAGTATGAAGACAGCAAAGAAGACATTGTTTTGCTGCTAAATCAAGACTCATCTAAAGCTAGCTGCCTCTGGACTTTCCAGCATTATGAGCTAATAAATTCCTTATTCCAGTTTATTTTTCTGTTAATTGAAACCGAAAGCATACAAATACAGTAAACTTTCTTATGTAGGTAGCAAGAACAGTGGGCAGAGAAGCAGGCCTGGTGTGTCTTTCTATTTTACAAGTAGCAAGCATTTTGCTAGAGCCTCTTCCTGCCCCTTCCAGAACCAACAGCCCAAGGTTGACTTCCCTAAGCAAAAGGAAATAATAAACAACAAACACAGAATTAACTCCCCTTCTTTCAAAGTCATAAACAGTTTGCACTCAGGGTCTCTTTGAACTTGTGGCAATAGTCTTAGGTTCTCTGCTATGTTGATGAGGTGGAGTCACCCCAGCATTATCACCACAGCTCTGACCTTGTCTCTCTGCTCACACACTTTCCGTGGCTCCTCAACAGCCATCAAAACCTCTCACAAACTGGCTCCACTCTCATCTCCCACTGTACCATCCTATTCTGTCTTCAAACTATTTGCCTTTCTCCACATCTGACATGCTCTCATGTTTCATTCGCCAGTGCCTTTTGGAGGCTGGCCAGTAAGGGGATCCAAACCCTCGACTTTGGTGTTATAGCATCGCACTCTAACCAACTGAGCTAACTAACCAGCCAGCCCTCCAGTGCCTTTTATACCCGCAGTTCCCTTTGCCTGCCATACCCTTTCCCCTTGCTCTACATGGCAAATATCACCTATTCTTCAAGATCCAACTCAAATGCCACTTTCCCCATTTCCCCCCAAGCAGGGCTTGGGGGCCCTTACTCAGTTCTTTCATGGTACTTTGTACACACCTTCATTATCATGTGGTAAGGTCAGTGTGTTTCTGTATTAGTCTCCCCCACCAGACCATAAGCTCCTCAAGAACGGGGGCTCTATCTTTTTCATTTTAGTACTCTAGAGAGGCAGTATAAAGTGATAGTTAAGTAACTGGCTCTTGAAGAACCTAGATTAAAATTCCAGCTCTACCACTTATTAGCTCTCTATCCCAGGTAAATACTTAACTTCTCTTTGCCTCAATTTCCTCACTTGTAAAATGGAGATTAAAAACAGTACCAGTTGGGGCTGGCCCGGTGGCGCACTGGATAAGTGCGCCGCTTGGGAAGCGCGGCGGCGCTCCCACCGAGGGTTCGGATCCCACATACGGACCAGTTCCCGCTCACTGGCTGAGCGAGGCGCGGGAGCATCACCGAGGGTTGCGATCCCGTTGCCGGTCCCTGGTCCAGTACGGGGGCAACACTGAGGGTTGTGATCCGTTGCCGGACACGGAAAAAGACAAAAGACAAAAAAAAAAAAAAAAAAAAAAAAAAAAAAACAGTACCAGAGTATGGTGCTGATAACACCAAGGCCGCGGGTTCGGATCCCTGTATAGGGATGGCCGGTTAGCTCACTTGGGAGAGCGTGGTGCTGACAACACCAAGTCACGGGTTAAGATCCCCTTACCGGTCATCTTTTAAATAAATAAATAAATAAATAAATAAAATAAAAACAGTACCCCCTTGGGCCGGCCCAGTGGCGCACTGCGCTAGTGCGCCGCTTGGGAAGCGCGGCAGCGCTCCCGCCAAGGGTTCGGATCCCACATACAGACCGGTTCCCGCTCACTGGCTGAGCGAGGCGCGGGGGCAACACCGAGGGTTGCGATCCCGTTGCTGGTCCTGGTCTGGTACGGGGGCAACACTGAGGGTTGCGATCCGTTGCTGGACACGGAAAAAGACAAAAAAAAAAAAAAAAAACAGTACCCCTAGCATAGAAGACTGTTAGGATTAAACAAGATACTCCATCTAAAGTCCTCTAGAAGAATGTCTTGCATGGGTTAACTATGATGGTGATGATTGCAGTGATAATGACTAACACCCATCTAGTGTCTTGCATGTTCTAGGTGCTAAGTACATGTTGTTGAAAGTGAACAGTGGCTAGATTTCTTAACCTAGCAACCTCTGTTTTAATCCCAGAGAGGCAGAATGCTATTTTCTGATATCACTGAGTCTCAAAAACCTTGACTCCACCAAAAGAGGAACATAGGAAACTTTTGAGAGAGGTTACTGCTCAGCCTTTGAAGTTCTCAGTAATTAGGCCACCTCTGAACATTCTTCTCTATGACAGCCTTTTTTGTACTATATGCAACCCATTTTGAAAAGGTTTTCCAAATCCATAAATTTTTAGGCTCAATACAGCCTGGGTTTTTTTGCCCATATCAATAGTTTTATTTTTTAAACATTTTACTTTTTTTTCCTTAAAAAGTTAAACAGCACAAAAAGGGAAAATTGTCCCTTCCTCAGTCCTAACTTCAAATTTATAGCTCCCAGTTTCCTCTATTTTCTTTCACACATTTTCTTTTTTAATTTCAGCATGTGTATGTGTGTATGTGTTTGAGTGAGTGAGTGAGTGTGTGTGTGTGTGTGTGTGTGTGTGTGCCTTGCCAGTAGGAGATCTGAACCCTTGACCGTGGTGTTCTCAGCACCACACTCTCCCAAGTGAACTAACCAGTCAGCCCTAACTTCAGCTTTATTGCAGTATAATTGACATACCATAAACAGCCCATATTTAGAGTATGAAATTTACTGAGTTTTGACATTTGTATACACCTTTGAAATCATAGATGTAATCAAGATAAAAAATGCACTATCCATTGCCCTCCCCAAATTTCCTTGTGTAATCTGTAATCCATCCCTCACTCCCCCACCCGCTGACCCTGTCCACGGGCAACCACTGATCTGTCTTCTGTCCCTATAGATTAGTTTACATATTCTAGAATTTTATATAAATAAAATAGCACAGCGTGTAGTCTTTTTTTCCTGGCTTCTTCCACATAACATAATTACTTGAAATCCATCCATGTTGTTATGTGTATCAGTAGTTTATTGCTTTTTATTTCCATGGTATGGATATACCTCAATAGGTCTATTCATTCATTATTGGTGGACATTAGAGTCATTTCCAGTTTTTGTCTATTATAAATAAAACTGCTCTGAATGTCTGAATGTTCATGTACAAGTCTCTGTATATACGTGTGTCTGGCTACAAGAAGAGCTACTGTGTGGCTAATGTCTGGAATCCTGCTCACAGTGACAATTGTCTAGCTCTTAATCCTATTCGTGACGCCACTTGTAAAGCTGGGCGACCACACTAGTTGTCGTGGCTCTTCTACTTGCCGGCTCTTAATCCTGCATCGACTGGGCTGATGGTTAAGCTAGGGCTGGGTCTGGAGCTCCCAGACCCCTCAAGCCAATTCACAGACTGGGTCACAAACCCTTCACCCACCAGACTGGGTCACTAGACCTCTTCACGCAGGTCTATAAGCTAGGCAACCGGCCACACGGTCCTTGGAAGCTACAGGTCTGGAAAAACATGGCCATGCAGGGCAGGCACCTGAGGCAGTAAAACACCAGCCAAAGCCCCCCCCCCCCCTCCGGCAGGCGCACTTACTCCACCCACACACATACAATGTTTCGGGAAGTACCCTGAACCGGCTTAGAGGGGAGGGGAGCCTGACCAAATCGTTCCATTTTCCCAACAACGTGTAAACCAGTTTGATTTGAATAACCATTAAAACAAAAGTAACAGCCTTGAGTGACTGAGGAGGCGATGTAGGTAGAGTGATAGCGGCAACATGTGAGCAATTTCCTTTTCAGTGTGTGTGTGTAGCTAACGTTTCTATAAAATCTCAAACATCCAATTATCCTAATGTTTACTAATAGGAATCATTGAGTTGATTGCAAACTTAGATTTCACCAGTTCAAGTTCCCACCCGGTACAGGCCCAACTCATATGTTATCACCTTTGGGAGAAGTCTAGAGATAATTACAAGCCACCTTTTCCTTGAAATACTTGCAAACACTGGCAAGAAACTTCCTCAGGGCAGGAAATGTGGTCACTGCCATATCTCAGTACTTAGGAGCCTGAACACACATACACACAAATATTTTTTTCTAAGCAGTTCATTCCCTTTTCAGACAGTTTTTTTTGTTTGTTTGTTTGTTTTTTGTTTGTTTGTTTGTTTTGTTTTTCTTAAAAGATAACTGATAAGGGGATATTAACCCTTGACTTGGTGTTGTCAGCACCACGCTCACCCAGTGAGCGAACCGGCCATCCCTATATAGGGATCGGAACCCATGGCCTTGGTGTTAGCAGCACCACACTCTCCAGGCCCCCCTTTTCAGACAGTTTTAATGATTATAAAGACTTTCTTTAGTGGAGAAGATAATTGATCTACTTTTTTGCCCTAATTATACCCTCAGGAGCCACATTTTCCATGTGAAACTTTAAAAATATTTGAAAATAGCTACATCACTTTTGTTTCTCTAAGTTAAACAGACCCAGGGCATATAACCATTTGTGTTAAGGTACTGTTTAACTTAGGACCATAAGGCAAGTTCTTTGTTTTTCTTTTGTTTTTTTTTTTTTTTGGTGGCTGGCCAGTACAGGGATCAAATCCTGGACCTTGGTGTTATCAACTCCATGCTTTAACCAACTCAGCTAACCCACCAGCCCTTTATTTTTTATTGACCAGTTTTTCTTTCTTTTGAAAGGCAGTGTGCATAGTGACTAAGCATATAAGTGGGAAAGCCTGCCACATCTGTGTTCAAATCCTGCTTATAGGTGTACGATTTGAGGCAAATTCTTAATCCTTTTTTTTTTTTTTTTTTTTTTTTTGCAGCGAGCCGATATGGGGATCTGAAACCATAACCTTAGTATTGTAAGATTGTGCGCTAACCAACTGAGCTAACCAGCCAGCCCCAATTCTTAATCTTATTATGTCTCTGTTTCTTCATTTATGGAACAAGGATAATAACAGCCACCATACAAGATTGTTGCAAGAATTAAATGAGAAAATGTATATCAGTGCCCCTTCACAATGTTATCATCGTTAAATATCTCCCAATTTTTGAGGATCCTTCTAAAGTATGACACATCCAGCCATATACAGAGCACCAGATGTGGCCCATTGAGGGAAAGTTTTTTATTTTTTTAATTCTTTGTTTTTTAGCAGTTATTTTAAAAATAATTAAGACCCCCTCAGGGTTTTTCATAAAAATTTCCATTGAACCATTATTCCACAGGCCTATAGTTGTTCCATCAGTTTTTAGACTTAATTGTAGGACACAATAATATTCTTATTGGTTTTGAATAATTAATCCAAGATAACAAGATCTTTTTGAATCTTGACTCTATCATCTAATTCATTGAATACTGCTCCCAAATTTGTCACCTACAAATTTAATTAAAATGCTTTCTTAAGTCCATGATAAAAACACTAACCAGGACAGAATCAAACAGCCTAGAATCAGTTCTCTTTGACAGGAACTGTTTAACCCATACAACCCAGCAAACCTTACTAAAATCCAGTCACTTTTTCTTTTTTATCATTTCCACAATGATAGCAAGGGATTCCGTAAATGTCTTGTTAAAAAAAAAAAATACAGTATAATTATTGCATCCCTTTAATTTACACAACTAGTGACTTTATCAAAAAATCAAATATACATATTTAACATGAAATATTCCTGGAAAACTCATACTCATTCTAAGTGTCAGCATCTTTCTTTATGAAGTGTTCACAAGGCCACTATTTAATATAGTATCTTGGGATTTTTTTCTCTAAGATCATCATCCTATTTCCTAGTGTAAGATTCTGAGATCCACCTTTTTCTCACTTATGAAATTTATGATATTTTTCTCATTTATGAAATTTATGATAATGTCTTCATGTTTCCAGCTTTCTTTTTTTTTTTTTTTTTTTTTTTTTTTTTTTTCCATGTCCGGCAACGGATCCCAACCCC
>NW_007731608.1:42387-121432 GCF_000696425.1 Galeopterus variegatus | reverse complement strand
TTTTCCAGCTTTTTTTTTTTTTTTTTTTTTTTTTTTTTGTCTTTTTCCATGTCCGGCAACGGATCGCAACCCTCAGTGTTGCCCCCGTACCGGACCGGGGACCGGCAACGGGATTGCAACCCTCGGTGTTGCTCCCGCGCCTCGCTCAGCCAGTGAGCGGGAACCGGTCTGTATGTGGGATCCGAACCCTCGGGCGGGAGCGCCGCCGCGCTTCCCAAGCGGCGCACTATCCAGTGCGCCACCGGGCCGGCCCCCATGTTTCCAGCTTTCTGATACCCTTTTATTTTTACCACAATTTCTCAGAGATTTAAAATTTTATTTATTTATTTATTGGCAGCTGACTGGTGTGGGGATCCAAACCCTTGACCTTGGTGTTATAACACCACACTCTAACCAACTGACCTAACTGGCCAGCCCTCAAAGATTTTCTAAAAGTTAAAATATATGTAACCTCATGCTCAAAGATAATTCATTGCTGATCCCATCTATGTACTACTCTGGAATATTACTCTTTGGGCCCAGAGATTTTATTTTTTTATTTTTTAAATTGTTGGCAGCTGGCTGGGGCCCAAGGATTTTAATGAGCACATTTTAAAAGCTCATTTACCATCTCCTCACTCTCTTAGGCTTCAATCTCGTCTCAGCATTGTTCCTCATGAGTTTACATTTGCTATGCCCTCTACCTGCTAGTCTCTTTCTACCTTGCAGTGTCTGTGCTGTCAAGAGTTTTGGCCTCATTGCTCCTTTAGTTTAGGGGAGAAAAAAAAACAGAAAACAAACAAAAATCAGCTCTGGCCCACACTACCCCTTGCTAAGTCTCTTCATTAATTTTTAAACTTGATAATTTAAAATTTGTCAGGCATTTGATGTATAATATTTTTTTTCCTTTTTGTCTTTTTTACTGACCAGCAACGGATCGCAACCCTCAGTGTCGCACCCGTACCGGACCGGGACCAGCAACGGGATCGCAACCCTCGGTGTTGCTCCCGCCCCTCGCTCAGCCAGTGAGCAGCCGGTCTGTATGTGGGATCCTAACCCTCGGCGGGAGCACCACCGCACTCTGAAGCGGCGCACTGTAGCAGTGCGCCACCGGGCCGGCCCTTAATGTATAATTTTTTTAACCTATTGAATTATTTGCATTTAAATAAATAATGGCATGTTAATATCTAGTAAAGTTTCAAAATATATTGACCGTAAATAACCTTAAGCAAATTACTCATCCTCTCTGTGCCTCAGTTTCTTCACCCATAAAAATGGAATGATAGGGGCTGGCCCGGTGGCTCACTGGATAAGTGCGCCGCTTGCGAAGCGCGGCGGCGCTCCCGCCCAAGGGTTCGGATCCCACATACAGACCGGTTCCCGCTCACTGGCTGAGCGAGGCGCAGGGGCAACACCGAGGGTTGCAATCCCGTTGCCGGTCCCCGGTCCGGTACGGGGGCAACACTGAGGGTTGCGATCCGTTGCCGGACACGGAAAAAGACAAGACAAAAAAAAAAAAAAAAATGGAATGATAATAATACCAACTTTATTAGATTATTATGAGGATCAAATAAGTTCATGTATGTAAAGTACTTAAAATAGTGTGATACACAGCAAGCATTACATAAGTGCTTATTTTATTAATTGTTATCCCAAGGCATTAGTGTGTGTAGCAGACCTTGAGGAGAGGGAAGAGGTTCACATTGCAGAAACATAACTCAAAACTAAATTTGGTTGGTTAGCTCACTCCATTAGAGCATGGTGTTATAAAACCAAAATCAAGGGTTTCGATCCCCAACCCAACTAGCTGGAAAAAAACCCCAAAAACAGAAAAACTAAATTTGACCATCACTTCTCTCCCAAAGCCTCCTTGCTTATCCAATTTTCAGGTACCTCTTCCCTTGGCCTTTCCAGAAACTCAATTCTCCTTACTCTGTTATGCAAACAACTGACCTTTCTACCCCCCACTCAATCCCAGGTCTTCCTTGCAGAGCTAGCCTTATGACTGTGCACTGCCATCCTGTGAGCATTTTCCCCAGATCCAATCCCCTCGGGGCCACTTTGAAATCTTTTTTCCTTTCCTCTTTCCCAATAGCTTCTGAGAGGAGCAGGGACCAAGACAGAGATTAATTTCCCCAACAATGAGCATTTTGACACCTCCCTTAGAAGGAAGCAGCAGCAACAATCAATTCTTGTTTTAAATGGCCATTTTAATTATTGTGACATAAATAAACATTTTAAATACATATTTTAAACACATTTAAAAATACACATTTTAAACATATTTAAATATATTTTATCTTCTTTAATATTCAATTTCACTGGTGTGATGCCTAGGTCTTGATATTTTAATGACTGAATGCTGATCCAGATTTTCTAATTCTGAGGAAGAAGTCAGGAAGGATGTAGTTAGCTCACTTACCCACAAATATAGCACTGATTCTGCCTGGGAGGGGAAGGAAAAAGAGCAGAACTTAAGCAATGCTGTTTTCTCTGCCTCTGTTAACTTAGAATATAGTCTCTTTTACTCTTTCCCAAGGACCTGGCTAGATAATCAGAAACCTCATGCTCTTGGAAAATTCAGAGGGGTGGTAGGAAGGTCTCCAGGGAGATATTGGACTTCCTGCCACAAAAGGCACTTGGGTTCTCAATGGGAAAATAAAAGATGAGACTATACTTATACCCTAAGCTACGGAGTGTGTCATACTACTTATACCTGATTACACAACCAAATCTTCTAAAACTTCAGTAGCCCAAGACTACAGAAGCAGGTCACATTTCCTTTGATATACACATTTCCACGACTCCAAGTCATCTCTGGAATATGAGAAACTGATTCTTATTGGATTTCCCTTTTCTTTCTTGTATGTTTGTTTGTTTGTGGCAGGAATCCTGGAAGAAAGCCAATATGACCCTGGCATTTGCAGGTTTCCTCTCCAAGTACATTTGCCACCCTTGCTGCATGGCTCTAAGTCCACTGATGCCATCTGGGGACTGGCTTCTCACAATATTGCTGCTGCTCTTCCCCTCATATGTCTCCCCAAGCCTAGACACGGCCTCCACCCTTCACTCCCCAAAGAACACCTAAAACCAAGTAGGTGTCAAAAAAAAAAAAAGGCTAACAGAAACTTAGAGGATCACAGAAGGAATGACACTAAAATGGAGGGAAACCTGAACTGAAGGGGATATACCACTGCTCCTTAAATCTGTTAGCCCACACCATCTCTCTGAAATCCTCTACCAGGGCTGGAACCATAGACCTGGGACCTCTACCATCACACAGGTGCCCACTCTTAGAAGGTACTCACCCTTAGTTTGCTGTTCTGCTATCACCATCTTGAAATTCTTAATAATTTTTAATAAAAAGCCACTGTATTTTCATTTTGCACTGGGACCTGCAAATTGTGTAGCTATTCATGCCTTCTAACAACCATTCTTCTCCTTAACCCCTACCTGCTTTTGTTTGCAGAGACCAAACCAACTCTCACCAACCAAGTGCCTATAATTATGCCCCTTTTACCTGGAGTTCTGGTTCAACTCAAAGCATAAAATTGCTCCAGAGATGCAACTCTGTTCACAATAAAGACAACCAAGTACAATTACTTACAAGAGATAAAATTGTCTTTAAGTACCATAACCACAGGCTGTACATAAGATGCTTTGATTTTTTTTTTTTTTAAAGATGACCGGTAGGGGATCTTAACCCTTGTCTTGGTGTTGTCAGCACCACGCTCAGCCAGTGAGCAAACCGGCCATCCCTATATGGGATCCGAACCCGTGGCCTTGGTGTTACTAGCACCATACGCTCCCGAGTGAGCCACGGGCCGGCCCCAAAGATGCTTTGATTTTAATGCAAATAGATAAACAGCATATATTTGGGGTCATATAGACAAAATTATCCAAATGTAGTTATCCAAAGATTCAGGTATTTGGTCCCATGTAGACCAAAAGCCAAGCAAATAAATTTTCATCTAAAGATATTTGTTTTGGTTGAAGGGCTTAGCCTCACATAGATAGACTCACCCTGTGCATGAGGGTGTTTGGAGAGAGGCTAGAGTGTTTCACAACACCAGAACACTCAAGAGTTTGGCTGCTGCTGTCATCTCCTCCCCACCTACACTCTCATCTCCACCCCCACTCTCTACCTCCCACACCCCTCCCCACCCCACTCCATCCCCCTTTAGGGCAGCTTAACTAATTTTCCAGACCTGAGCCTGAAGGTATCCCCACAGCAGGAGTCCTATACTCTGCAGAAATCCCCAGGGTTGGGGGTGGAGGGTGAAGGCCCTGCCAGCTACTGTCAGAGCTGGGAAGGAGCAAAGGCAGGAATCAGGAGGAAATGGGTCACTGCCCGTGGTTGGCAGGAGCATCTGCTGCGCCTGAGCTTTTATTCTGGGAACAAATCTTTGCTCTCTCCACCAGTGACCCACATGAACCATCATTCCCAACAGCAATAAAGTGGGGCAATTAAGTTGGAGAGAAGGGCTGACTCCATAGCTGCGGGGTAAGAGTTCCCTGGCAAGAGAAGAAAGACTCAAAGACAGTGCTTTCATGGAGACAAAAGAAACAGTGAGTCTAAGAAAAGGAGATTAGAAAAAAACAAGTCTGAACCATGACTAATTGCTCCTAAATGCCTCCACACCAAAAATTTCTGTCGTGTTTTCTTTTTTTGTATCCTTCTCCCTATTTTAAACACCCTTTCTGTTCAAGATGAAGTTAGGGTGAGCAGTAAGGGGGAAGAAGGGGCTGCAGAGCCCGATCAGTCTGGGAGCTTGGAATCTTGGGAGCCGGTGGAGATCTTGGCAGAACCCCACTGTTTGTTGGATGCATCCTGGAAACACCCACTGAATTGGCTACGTCTTCCTTCCCTGCAAACAAGATTTCAACAAGATTCTTCTACACCCTGAAGTGATGACTTTGTGAACTCTTGGCCTTAGTCATGTCCTCTTTCCCACCCTAGCCCCAAAGACTCTTCCTCCTTTTTTTGGCAGTTCCTAAGTCCCAGTGTGTTATTTATGTCAGCAGCAGAGGGCGATCTGGCCCTGGAGAATAACCCAGCCAACTTCTGCCATGTGCCTGGGTTACTAATGACTTGCAGCACCATCAACATAAAGCTGAACTCTTCACAAAGGAACATTGTCACTAAGCATTTTCCATTTTATTCTTGAAAGCTCCACTGCCTTGTGTGCCCCTTCCCCTCCTGCCTTCATTCCCACTCTCTTTCTTCTCCAGGCTTCTTGGAAGCAGCAGGAAATGAACAAGGTCCACAGTGGAGAAAACAAATCCCAAGGCCCTGCTGAGGGAAACCACAGAATAACGACCAAGTGGCATAACCAGCTGCAGGACCTGTAGGCAGCTGTGTGTGTGTGAGAGAGTGTGTGTGTGTGTGTGTTTGTGTGAACATGTGTGTGAGAGAGAGAGAGGGAGAGAGACAGAATGTGTGTGTGTCCTATATAGCCACATTTTTCAAACTTTAGCATACATACATAAAATCATCTGGAGAGCTTATTAAAATGCAGCTTCCTGGGCCTCACCCAGGAATTCTGATTTAGTAGGTCCTGAGTGAGGCCCAAGAATTTACATTCTTAACACTCCCAAGGTATTGTAATGATGCCAGTGGAGGACCACATTTTGAGTAACGCTGCTGTATGCACATGCAGTGAATAGATTGTATAGATCTGGGTCCGGGGCTTGCTTGGATAAAATCTTGATAAGATGACCTCCTCCAGAACAGTCAGTCCAGATCTTTCCAAGTCCAGACCAGAAGATTTCATAGATCAGCCTACTACTGTTTCCTCCCCTTGGAAAAAGAGCAGAGAATGTATCAACCAGAGCATTGTTTGGCTGGTTCTCCACCTACTGTTTCTTTCATCTCAACTGGCAAGAGAATCACAGTAGGCCCCTCCTGCACCCCTGGGTAGGGATGGATACTCTACCTACACAATAATGAAGAATTCTTCCTGACCCTAGCTGTCCTCAACAGTTTATGCCTAGAGGCCTCTGTCCCCTCCTCAGTACCCTCCAGACCCCAGAACCTCCAGAGTTACAGAAGCTGGTTGAACAAGCTGGTTATTTCCAACACGCCCAAAGGCACTTAGGCTGATTTAAAGAAAGCCACTCCCTTCTGTTTATGTACCAAAAGATAATAAGACAGAGAAAAGTGTTATGGTCCAAATGTTGATGTGCCCCCCACCCCCAATTCATTTGTTGGAACGTAATCCTCAATGTGACAGTATTAAGAGATGCGACCTTTAGAAGGCATTAGGTTATAAGAGGCAAGCCCTCATGAATGGGATTAGTGTCCTTACACAAGAGGCTTGAGGTAGCCTCCTGTTAGCCTCTTCTACCATGTAGGACACATAGAAAGTGCCATCTATGAAGAACTGGCCCTTGCCAGACACCAATTCAGCTGGCACCTTGCTCTTGGACTTCCTAGCCCCCATAATTGTGAGCAATAAATTTCTATATTTTATAAATTACTCAGTCTATTTTGTTACAGTAGCCTGGACTAAGACCAGTCAATGAACACTACTTATCCTCTCCTCATCTCTACTTATGACACACACCAAAATCAGCAGAATTCTATTTTTTCACTGTTTCTCCAAATGCCATGACATTCAAGTCAACAAACATTCCTTGAGCACCTATTCTGCCTCAGCCCTAACACAGGGGATGCTTAGACTCTGATAAACCTAGACCTAGATCTTGTAGGGGAAAAAAATTTTTTTCTCTACCCTTTGTAGTTCTTAAGTAGGACTCCCTGTAACAAAAGACAGTGTACAGGAGAAAAACAAACAAATTTATTAACATGTATATTTTCATATCTACATGGGAGACACCCAGGAAATGAGTAAATATCTACAGTAGATCTCAAAGAGAGTATTTAAACTTCAGACTTAAATGTGATCATTCTCTGAAACAAAAAAAAAAGGGTGTGGACTTGGTTAGAACATGGTGTTGGTAGCACCAAGGTCAAGGGTTTGAATCCCCATACTGGCCAGCCACACACACAAAAAAAAAGGTGTGGAGAAAGTACTGTTTAGAAGAGTTGGCCAGGAAAAGCACTGTAACAAAAATAAGGTTTGTTGTGCAGGTTAAAGTTCAATTTTGTCTTCCTTCTCTTTCTGGTACAGAGAAGAGTAGACCCTTGCAAATGGAGATTTCCTTTTTAGATGTAAATTTCTCTTCGTAGAGAGTTTTTCTGTTTTGTTTTGTTTTGTTGGCAGCTGGCAATAGAATCGGAACCCTTGACCTTGGTGTTAATCAACATCATGTTCTCCCAAGTGAGCCACCGGCCAGCCCAGAGAGTGACTTTTCAGAGCTATTTCTCTATCTGTACTTTCTCAAAATAACCAACCTGAAATAATTTACATGCCAAAAAGGCGTGTTTTGGGGTGGCATACTCTGATCTCCTACAGTCATATTTTGGGGTGATGTGTCCTGAGTCTCAGCACCCTCAGGGAGCCCATAGCCTAATTGGAGAGAAAGACTAACAAGCAAATACGAAGTAAGAGCAAATATGCCAAATGTAGTAAAAGAAAACCCTCAAGGCCATCAGAGGAACAGGAAGCCATCCTGAAATAAGAGATTAAACTGAGATTTGAAGGGTGAATATAAATTGATCAAGGGGAGAAAAGGGCAAGGGCCTAAGAGGGCAACTTTTGAGTCTTGGGGTGTGAAAAAATTGGGGGTAATGCTGAAATATTAAGTGCAGTCAGGGATCAGGGACCCCTTTCTGCCCTTTTATAGCACTTGGTGCTTCAGCCCACTCTAAGCATTTGTCACCACACCTCAACCAAAAGAGAGACTAAATGGGAAGATTTGCTTCTCAAACCTCTGTAAGAACAGTCACCAGGAAGTGCTTTCCCTGCTAAATCCCCCTCATCCCCGGGAAGAGCACCATGTGGGGGTGAAAGTATTTTTCTTTCTGGAGAGAGTTAGATAAAAATTTTTAGAGGCCATTGTTTTAGACTAAGTTCCTGCACTAAGTCTCAAAAGACCAGACTAAAAATCAGAATGGAGTCACCCCTTCTAAGATCCAAGTCACTTACTCTGCGGTCTGACCTTCACAGAAGTCAGGAGAAAGGTAACAGCCAATTTCCCCAAACAGGCCAGATTTAAATCTTCAATAGGTATGATAATGAAGTTCCCACTGCTTTAATCCTTACACGAAAGGGATAGTCTGAACATAACATTAGGTTACTGATGTTATTTTTCTATTATGTCTTCCTGTCCCCACCGTACAAGGAAAGTAACTTTGAAATGACCAATCTGCTTTTTGTTCTTTATTTCTGCTTTCTTTAGCCTTTTCTGTCTATAAAACCAAACTCCTCTGCTTGGCTCATTGGAACACATATTCTATTCTATGAAAAAACGTGTTGCCTGATTCTACAATCACAATAAAGCCAATTGAGATCTTCAACCAAATGTGTTGTAATTTTGTTCTTTGACAAGGGTCACTGGCACCAGAAAAGCCCCAGCCAGGGGTCTGAAGCTTGGATTTCTCACATGGAACAGTCTGTTTGGCTCTGGAAGCTAAGGGGCTAGCAGCTCTGCTGCTCCAGGCTATAGAAGATGAATAGAAGAAATGGGTACAACCCACAAAGGGGCCAAGAAGACCAGTTTGTGAACACAAGAAATCCACTCCAGAGATTCCACAACAACTCAGAAGGCCCTTGAAGGAACCATAGGTTGTGTAAATCGGTGGGGTGAGGAACAAAGAGCACTGCTTTGCTGTTGCTACCTTGACCCAGTTTCTCCGCCTAGGCAGGTGTGGCCCTAGGAAGCAGAGGCCTCACACGGAAACCCTTCTTAGGGCTGTGAGTGATTAGGGTGCCTGAATACTTTCCTACAGTGTTGTAGGTAGTTTCAAAGGAATCTGTTTCCAAATCATCAGTTTCAGTTTGTGTTCTGTAAAACTATGTGCCTCAGAGGGCATCGGCAGCCCTGATTTTCTTTTCCCACTCATTTTCTCACTTGTCCTCCCTCTTCCCACTTTACCAAAAAAAAAGTTTACCTCTTACTTTTCCCTAGTCCTGCTAAATGATGTGCCATAAATACCTAATTCTGTTAAGTGACGCATTGCTTTGGCGTACAAAAACCCTTTAAGACATCAAAGGGACAATTCCATAATTACTTTAATCAAGAAATCATAACACCACCCCACTCCTTCCATCACCTTAAGAGACAAATTTTCTTTCTTTTTTTTTTTGGCAGCTGGCTGGTACAGGGATCCAAACCCATGACCTTGGTATTATAAAGCTGTGCCCTAACTGAGCTAACCAGCCAACCTGAGAAAAGTTTCCAATAAAATTTCACTACTTAAGAAGTAGAACAGGGTTGGCTGGTTTGCTCAGTTGGTTAGTCCATTGTGCTAATAACACCAAGGTCCAGGGTTTGAATCCCATACAGGACAGCTGCCAAAAAAAAAGGGGGGGAGGCAAAAAAAGAAATTTTAAAAAATGAAATGAAACATTAATATTACAAATTATAAAAATTTGTAATATCTACTGTTTTGATAACTACTGCTGATAACAGTATTTTTATGTTTATTATTTATTTATTTATTTATTTAATTTTTTTTTTTTTTTTTTTTTTTTTAAAGATGAGCGGTAAGGGGATCTTAACCCTTGACTTGGTGTTGTCAGCACCACGCTCACCCAGTGAGCTAACCAGCCATCCCTATATGGGATCTGAACCCGTGGCCTTGGTGTTATCAGCATCATACTCTCCCGAGTGAGCCACGGGCCGGCCTCAAATAATAGCAGTATTTTTTAAACAATTAGAACCTTATGGTCACCGGAAATTTAAAAAATCAATTTCAATTTATGTATTTTTGCTGCAGAAAAGTGTGTATAATGGTCTGGCCCGTGGCTCACTCGGGAGAGCGTGGTGCTGACAACACCAAGTCAAGGGTTAAGATCCCCTTACCAGTCAGTCATCTTTTATTAAAAAAAATAAAAAGAAAAGTATGTATAATAGAGTGATCAGTAAAATGCTTTCAATCACTAAATTATATTAAGACAAGATTACATAGAAGTGGAATCAAAATATGATTTCAATGAAAAAAAGGAACAATGTAAAATTTCCACTTATCCCTGAACTGGCCAGCTGCCAAAAAAGAAAAAAAAAGAAAAGGAAAGAAAATTTCCAACTTAAAGAGGATAGTCATGAATTTTCTAAATTGATGTTAGTAATATCAAATTACTATGACATTTATATTCCTTTAGATTCATTTAAAAGAGTGATTTCATAGTTTAATCATGTTAATATTCACAAAAGGCCAATAATTATGTTTTACAATTCTAAACTTACATGGTAAAATGTTAGATGTCAACTTTAAATTGTAAAAGGAGGTGCCTGGTTTTTCAAAATTCTTTTACAAGATACAAGAGAAAAAACATTTGAAGAACATGTCTCTAGGCCAACATCATTTCTGGAGGAGGAACCTAGAATGGCCACAACTTGCCTTTCCCACTCAGTGCCATTCCATGACTCCTCCAGGGCAGGGCCACAATGTTCTTCAGCTTCCTCTTAAACCACTTCTCCCACTCGCAGCAACCAGCACAGGTTACTCACCTTGGAGTCACACAGCCTCAGGTGGTAGCCTGAGTCAGTCACGTACACAAATACCTGGGCACCCTTGGGCAAGGTAGTTAACCTCTTTGTGCCTCAGTTTTCTAATTTATAAAATGAGAATAATTCTAGGGCCGGCCCGTGGCTCACTCGGGGGAGTGCGGTGTGGATAACACCAAGGCCACGGGTTCAGATCCCTATATAGGGATGGCCGGTTTGTTCACTTGGGAGAAGATGGTGCTGACAACACCAAATCAAGGGTTAAGATCCACTTACCAGTCATCTTTTAAATAAATAAATAAATAAATAAAATGGGAATAATATTCACTACTGCTTTTTTTTCTACTCCTCCTCCTCTTAGTACTATTACTACCTTTTAACTTACTACCTTAAAAAATGCTCAGCAAGGGCCAGCCCCATGGCTCACTTGGGAGAGCGTGGTGCTGACAACACCAAGTCAAAGGGTTAAGATCCCCTTACCAGTCATCTTTAAAAAAAATAAATAAATAAAGTGCCCGGCCATGGAAGCCATTATTGTTTACTTGAATACGTATTTTCAGTTGACAAAAAAGGAAGAATGAGAAAGAGGGTCAAGCCAGATGTCAAAGGTCATTTGGTCAGTTGAAAAGACTGGAATCCTGGAATTTAGCTCACTTACCTATGGATTTTTTTTTTTTTAAAGATGACCAGTGAGGGTATCTTAACCCTTGACTTGGTGTTATCAGCACCACACTCAGCCAGTGAGCGAACTGGTCATCCCTATATGGGATCTGAACCTGTGGCCTTGGTGTTGTCAGCACCACACTCAGCCAGTGAGCTAACCGATAACACCAAGGCCACAGGTTCGGATCCCTATACAGGGATGGCCGGTTTGCTCACTGGGTGAGCGTGATGCTGACAACACCAAGTCAAGGGTTAAGATCCCCTTACCGGTCATCTTAAAAAAATAAATTAAAAAGCAATAACAAACAAGCACAAACAATAGTCTTACTTAGGAGTCACTCACAGTAGTGCTAGTTCATCTTCCTCCCCTCTCCCCACAACCCCTGTAGAGATTGGAAAGACAGGCCATTTGTTTAGATAGGACCCTGGCACTAGGGCTCAGCATCTGGCCTCAGGCAAGAAAAGAAAACAAAACAAGACAGGAAAGTCAGGCAGAAGCTTAGAAGCTAAAACTGGACCCCTGAAATATCAGGCCTTCAACCCAGAAGATCTTGGAACAAAGACTCTAAAAACAAAAAATATGGCCAGTTCCAAAATAAATAAATTAAATTAAATAAAAACAAAAAAAAATTATGTCTCAGGATCTAACTTGAAATAAAGCCACTTATTGCATTCTTGGTTATCTTTATATTGAGAACAATTATGAACCAGTCCAAACCCAATAAAGATGATGTGGGAAAAGCCAAATGAAAAATTCAGACAGTTTGATGGCTTTGTCAACATTCTATCGTCCCTAAGGATCAGCAGATTCATTAAGGTCATGCACTTTTGTTTGGCTGACACTTTATCTCAACTAAAAATATCTAAGGTCTTTCTAGTTTATTTCAACCAGACTTGAATTTCATAAGAAAGTGTAAGGTCTGGTCAGATAGCTCAGTTGGTTAGAGTGTGGTGCTGATAACACCAGTGTCAAGGGTTCAGTTCCCCATACTGGCCAGCAGCCAAAAAAAAGTGTGAATTATGCAAGTATAATTCTGAGGCCTCTAAAATCAATACAAAATGGTAGCTCTCAAAACTTTAATAAGTGACTTTTATTCAATGCCTGGGGACTTTTTTTTTTTTTTACATATATAACAATCGTAAGAAATAACTATACTGTTCATGAGATTCCTAAGTTATACAGGGAGTGAGAAGAAGCAGCAGGAATTGAAGCCCAAATGTGCCTCTCTCCAGAATCCATGGTCTTTCCATCCTACCACACTGCCTTTTTCTCAACTGAACCAAAATTTGCTCTAATTTAGTTAATTGGCTAAGCACTACAAACGTTATCCTTGAGGTAGGAGAATACCCAGAGCAGCTCTCTTCCTCTTCCTCTCTCCTTATCTCCCTCTCACCATGCCTTCCTCCCTGCTCTCTCTCCTTTCTCAAAAAGCCAAACACTCAAGCATTCAAAGAGAAAAGGTCAGAATATGGATTTCCAGTGAAGCAGGGGTTTCTAACATGGGTCCTGATCCTTCATTACACCCACCCACCCCATGGGTGTGTTAATGAAGGTGTCAGAGCTGTTCTCCCCATTTCAAAGGAGCCTAATAGAAATTGTCAATTGTTTTCAGGCTACTCCAATTCCCTGGCTTTTGTCTGGAGTCCAGCAACTCAGTGTGGTAGGCCTGGCTGTCTTAAGGCCAAAGGAACTAATCAATTAATAAAGGATATTTGTCTGGCAAGCTAAAAATCTGTTGAAGCATTACGATCCACCCCTGACAGCTACTTAGTAGTAAAAAAGTCAGAGATTTGTAATTTAATTTCTGGAAACAAAGTCTTCAACCAAAGGGATAAAGCCCTTCAATGAATGTTCAGGTGATACAGTGCCATAGTGTTGCAGTATGGTATGGACTGAAGGATTGAAGATACCTTGACTTTGAAGATACCTGGTCCCTAATGTAGAACCAGAAGTCTACACTGCTTAAAGTAATTGAGCTTTGACAACAGACACAGTTCAAATCCTGCCTCTGTCACTTGCTATGAACTATTGACCAAATTATTGGAAACCATGTATCAGTTTCCTGTTCTGTAAAATAATAGTAAGTATCTCATAGGATTGCCAACTGAACACAATGAGATAATGCATTTGAAGATACTTGACATATAATTTCTCAATAAATCTTATAAAAATTTGTTTAAGGACCATGACCCAAATTTGTCTTTCACTATGACACACACAGGCACATCTCCTCATTCCCCACCTGCTTACCAATTAATCTCCTTTTCCTCACCCTCTGAATTAACTGGATGTTTTAGATGACGTTGAAAATGCCTGAAACAAGGGCCGGCCCGTGGCTCACTCGGGAGAGTGCGGTGCTGATAACACCAAGGCCCCGGGTTCGGATCCCATATAGGGATGGCCGGTTCGCTCACTGGCTGAGCGTGGTGCTGACAACACCAAGTCAAGGGTTAAAACCCCCTTCCCGGTCATTTTTTAAAAAAAAAAAAAAATGCCTGAAACAAGGGCCGGCCCGTGGCTCACTCGGGAGAGGGCGGGGCTGATAACACCCAGGCCCCGGGTTCGGATCCCATATAGGGATGGCCGGTTCGCTCACTGGCTGAGCGTGGTGCTGACAACACCAAGTCAAGGGTTAAGATCCCCTTACCGGTCATCTTTTAAAAAAAAAAAAAAAAAAATGCCTGAAACAAAAGCAGAGGAAAAGCGTAGGCTGGGTTGGAAGGTCATGTGTCAGTCTGTTCACCCCGAGTGGGCTGCGCTGACCACTGCTGGGCTGACCACAGCGTGGAGGGCATTTGGGCCTCTGCCTCAGATAGGAGGAAGAGAAAAAGAACAGCTCCCCTGTTCTCAGGAAGCTCACCCTCTCACAGGGAGCCAGAAGTCATGCTTGGAAATGAAAGGAGACGCACCCAAAATATATTTGATTAAATGTAAATATTAAATATGTAAGTACTCGGAGGGAAGTCCTCCCTTGAACAGCATTTGATGCAAAAAATTCGTGTAGGGGACTAACTGGTTGAGAAAGACTTTGCGGTGCCCCACCATCACCCTCAATGATGCACCTAAGTCTTTCATCCCTCCGATCTGTCCCCACCACCACCGCCACCACCACCACAGCTGCCATATTAGTTGTCCTAAAGCTCTACTTTAATCACGTCACTCCTCAACCAAAACATTCCTGACACTCCATTATCTATGGAATTAAGCACAGAATTCTTAGCCTCTCCAAGGTAAACCCAATTTATCACCCATTCTTCCCTTACATGTGCCAGATTACTATAGTCATTGTCCCCTGAGCACATCTTGAACTTTTGATCTTCTACACCTTTCTTTATTCTCTCCGGAATGTCCTCTTATCCCCTCCCATCTCAAACACCACTCCCCACTTTGAAGTTTCCCCCAATCTCCTTCGAATTCCCTTAGCATTTCTTCATCTGAGATTTGGGACTCTTGTCATTTGCTGCCTGGGGTTATGGTTCTTTGATAATTTGTCTTTTATCAGTTATGAGATTGAAAACTTAAGGGCAGGTACAATGTCTCACTCTGGATGGTACGTACTGCCAGCATTTAATATGTACTCAAGAAGTGATTGTTAAATGGAGTCAGAGCTGAATTAACTGCCCCCACCCTCACCCCATACCCGTCCAGATAAAATAGAACTGAATCCTTCATATTTTACCAATTAGCAGAAAACCGAGGCCTGGAGAATAAAAATAATTGGTTCTGAGGGGGTTGGGGGATGTAGGGGGACAGAGGCCTACATGGAAACTTCCAGACCAAAGCAAATGCAATGATGACTCTGCTTGTCATTCTCCTGTCTGTTCAGTCTGTTTCATCTCAAGGCTAGGGTAACAGCCTGGAATGTATTAAACCCTGAATGGCGACTGCAGGTCTCTGGGCTTGGACTGAAGTAATACATCTCTTTTACTCTCTTCTCAGAGAGAATTTTAAAAAGGGAAAAGAAAGAGGAAAAGGAAATTTAGCCCACAGAGAAATTTGCCACAAAGTAAAATCATACACAGCTTTAAAATTCAGTGTTTTTCTTCTCTATACCCAGGACAGTTTGTCTGTGCTCTTTTTTTTTTTTTTTTTTAATCATATAAATTGCTTTGTTTGAAAGGGAAGTAGGGGTAGGGTTAGGGTAAATATAGCAGCAGTATCTCTGGTGTAGCATTCTCTGACCTGGCCTGGACATGACCTTGACATTGTCCTTTAGAAAGGAAAAAGGAAAAAAACTGCATTCTTACTACTGTGTAAGAGAAACTCCTATTCCCAGCCATTACCAGGGCACAGGGAACTGTTGAGCATAAAGAATAAAAATAAAGAAGCGAAGGATGCTGGTGATATGTCAGGTCTCCTGTGTTCGTCTGTCTCTGGCAGGCAGGCCAGAGCCAGAGCCAGAGCCAGTCAATCAGCAGTATTTACTGAGCTGAAGGTGGACAGATGCCCTGTACTGGAAGCTACGTGTGGTTCAACTTCCAGTCCTGCCTATTACATTTCGAAAAGTGTCCTACCTAAAATGATTTGTAGGTCACTGAATCCCACTTTCTCCTTGCTCTTTCTAGAGTGTTTTTTTTTTTTTTAAAGGAACAACTTAAGGATAGCAATAGTGAAACTTTAATTTGAAAATGTCCTGGAATACATATCGAATGATAATTGTGGTTATCTCTGATGAGGGGATTGGGTGGATGGGAGAGTGAGGAGAAGGGCTGGGGGCTGGGAGGAGGGGAGTGGCAAATGACTCCTAAGTCTTTACTCTATGTTCTTTACTCTTCTATATAGAGAACGATTTAGTGAAGTACATGTGTAATTTTTTTAAGTAGGAAAGGAAGGAAACAAATAACATATTAATAAACAGCTCACCTATGATTTATACGTGAAACTTTATATTAGGTACTCTCTATTACTGCCAAGTAAGATATGTTTGGTAGGTTAATTGTGATGATCTCATTCCCAGTGTCTCAACCCTTCTTTCTTTTGGATGGCTGGCCAGTACAGGGATCTGAAACAACCCTTTTTCATTTTTGTTTGGTTTTTTTTGATGGCTGGTCGGAATGGGGATCCAAACTCTTGACCTTGGTGTTTTTTTGTTTTTTTTGTTTTTTTAAAAGATGACCGGTAAGGGGATCTTAATCCTTGACTTGGTGTTGTCAGCACCACGCTCAGCCAGTGAGCGAACCAGCCATCCCTATATGGGATCCGAACCCGTGGCCTTGGTGTTATCAGCACCGCACTCTCCCGAGTGAGCCACGGGCCGGCCCAAAGTCTGTTTGTTTGTTTTTTTTTTCCTTTTTGTCTTTTTTTTTTACTGACAGGTAACAGGATCGCAACCCTCGGTGTCGCGCCCGTACCGGGGACCGGCAACGGGATCGCAACCCTCAGTGTTGCGCCCGCACCGTGCTCAGCCAGTGAGCGGGAACTGGTCTCCACATGGGATCTGAACCCTCGGCAGGAGGGCCGCCGTGCTCCTAAGCGGTGCACTCTCCAGTGCGCCACCGGGCCGGCCCTTGACCTTGGTGTTACAACACACGCTCTAACTGACTGAGCTAACCAGCCAGCCCTGTCTATCCATTTCTGTCTTTCCGTTGCTTTCTTGTTTCCTTGTGTTAGGACTCAGAAAATGATATCCCAAAAAATGCCACATTAGACTTCTGAGAGCTTTTGCAGTGAAGAGCTTTCTTTCATCTTCCCTTGTCTAAGGGAAGTTCTTGAGGAAGGAATGCAGTCATCATCTAGGGAAGATTAATTCACAGGAAAACAGACCAAAGGTCTGACACCTAGCTCAGAGAGAATCTCACCACCACCTACCATCTATTCTTCTGAGGGCTGCCACCTGAGAGCCTTTATCTGCATAGTAAGACAGCCTTTGTTTGCCATGCAGATCCTCCCGTGGCTTGTTACCACCACACTCCAGGAGCCCCCAGCCTCTATCCCCTTCTAACCAGTATAAAAACTTCAGTCTTCTGGTCCTTTTTAAGTCTCATATTTTGCGGAACTCCCATTGCACATTATAAATTTGTATCCCTTTTCTCCTGTTAATCTGTCTTCTGTCAGGTTTATTCCAGAAACTCAAATTATCAAACCCTCAGAGAGAAGAAGTAAAGTTCTCTTCGCCCCTACACTTGGTAAGATAAGAGAAACTTGTGAGAAACCTGGTTTGCATGCCCACCCCCTCCCTCTTTGAAGATCACTAGTCAAGTTAGCAGAGTAATTCTGTACTAGAAGCTAATGTATACATTAATGCACATAAAGTCCCTCGCACAATGCCTGACAGATGCTGTTTGCTCTCTAAAAATTAGGTCCCTTCCTCTCCTCCCCCTTGTCTAAGGAAGAGGACAGGTCGGACACCTAAGAATTTCAATTTGTAAGCATCTGGCCTAGGAAAGTTAGAGCTAGGAAGTATGTTATATATTATCTTACCAATTCTCATCTTAAAACAGGGAAACTGAGGCCCAAGGACCATTATTCGTTTAATACAAGTTACAAATCCACTGAGTGGCAGAAACAAGTGTCTTAATGAGCTCTCCTAAACTTCCACATATACCTCTGGCTCATTTCTAAACTAATTAAAAGACTAAAATTACTAACGTTTATTTTATTTTAATTTATTTATTTTTGACGGCTGGCCAGTACAGGGATCCGAATCCTTGACCTTGGTGTTATAACACTAAAATGACTAATTTTTAGGTTAACTATCTTCTCCTTTCCCCTCTCTTATTTAGTAAGGAACTTTTATTTTCCACCTAGATGTGTCTGTAGGAGTAAAACTTCAGTGGAGATAAAAATACAATAAAAGCTTTAAAAATTAAAATACTGGGCTGAAGGCATTCTGACCTCTCCCAGAACATTGTATATTAACAGCAAGTATGGTTGTTTATTATTATTACTATCACCATTATTAGCATCATTTTTGGCTTCCGTATGTTAGTAGGTTTTCAATAATGTGTTTCAAAGGCTCGAGCAGCTTTTCTCCTGAGCCAGCATCCAGGTGTCCTGAAGAACAATACCTACCCCTGTCTCCCCAGGTGGCTCAGTGATGCTGAGCCTCTCAGTGCAAAGATGGGGAGGCTTTCCAGAAGGGAAGCCCTCAGCCCCCACCCTGCCGCCTGGGGCGAGCTCCAGGAAAAGCTTGTCTAATGCTCACCTAGAAAAACAGAGCTCTTCTCTGGAATTCAAGCACAGTTGAGAGAGGTCAGAGAAATTCACAGCCTAAGGGCCCTGTGATTGCCTGGTGCCAAAACAGCCACACATTCTGCTTTCTGCTTTCCACTTTATAAAGCACTGTGAGAGGCTGGAGGGTCTGCATAATAGGCAGGTTTTACAAAGTTCTCCATTCCCATTATACAAAGTAAAAACAAACAAAACCAACCCAGAAAGAGAAAGGTCAAGAGGAAGGAAAAGATACTAACATGGCTTGAGCACCCACGTGTCCTAGACACCAGGCACCTGACATGGCTTATCTCACTTTATCTCACAACCTTCCTAGAAGAAAGAATTATCCCCATTTTATTTATTTATGTATTTATGTATCTATGTATGTATGTACTTAATATTGATGGAAAGCATAGATACCCCCATTTTGTAAAAACCGAAGCTCACAGGCCAACCAGCGTGTCCAAGTTCACAGAGCAACAAGCGGCAGAGCCAGAAGCTTCAGCGCATCCTCTGATCCCTGATCTAGTGAGGGAACCCTCCACAGCCCTGCATGAGGAAACCCAATCCCAGAGCATTTATGTGCCCTGGAGAAGGTCACATAGCTGGTAAATAGCAGGGCTGGCCTCTGACTGTAATTCTGATCTCAAGCTTGAGGTGGATAGTCTATGTTTTAACAAGATGTTTTGTTTGCTGCTGGGAACAAAGAGTGGAGTGGAAGGAAATGAGATGTCATGCATAGATCGACCCGTGTGGATTACATTACATAACTTGGGTTGGGGGTGTGGTTTGCAGGGAGAGAGGGCCCCCAAACTAAAACTTTACGGTGAGAAATCACAAATCAAATGAACAAGTCGGGTATGAAAAAACATAAAACCTGGAGGCTATGCTGACCAGAGACCTAAATCTTAAATTTATCTTCTTGGCTCTAACCGTCTTTAAAATATCAACTTAATTTTAAAAACAAATGGTATATTTTCATAATACAAAATTCAAAAGGTACAAAAAATATAACATGAAAAGTCACTTTCTCTCCTTCACCCCACAGCCAGTCTGACCACCACAGAGTATCCAGAGACTCAGCCTAAATAAAGAGGGCTCTAGGTATTAGAAGAAGTGGTATGATCTGAGAAGTGTGGAAAGGTCCAATGTTTCATCTGAAATATTTCTCCACTGGCTTGGTAACACCTTCCCCTTCTTTCTAGCAGGAAATTCCCCCAGGGAGGGATAATCCTTACGGGTAAACAAAGATGACACATTACTTCCAGAACTACACAGGAAAAGCATAATCGTTAAACTGAGTAATTTTGCCTAAAGACATTTCTGTTCATCAGCCTACTCATTTTCTCTCTTCATTTTTATTCTCTCTACTATCTTCTTCAAAATACATACCCTGGGCCAGCCACCAAGCTCACTTGGTTAGAGAGTGGTGCTAATAACACCAAGGTCAAGGGTTTGGATCCCCACACTGGCCAGCTGCCAAAAAACAAAACAAAACACACACACTCACCTATCTGGAGGCCCTAAGGAACCCTAACTAAGGCTAACATGATTTCAGGTTTTTTTTTTTTTTTTTTTTTTAAGATGACGGTAAGGGGATCTTAACCCTAGACTTGGTGTTGTCAGCACCACGCTCTCCCAAGTGAGCCACGGGCCGGCCCTCTTCTACTTCCTTTTTACAAAGTAAAATAACAGAAAGAAGGTGAAGAGTTTCTCTTAAGATGCTGCCAACACTTCATCGTTAAGCAGGTCTTCTCTAGGTTTACAGTCGAAATAGATAAGGAGGCAGAGTTTTACCTATTTTGTCATTATCTTTCTGACTCTGAATGAAACCTTTGCCCAACTTTGCTGCTCTCTAAAGATTCTGTACTGGTTCTACCCTTCTTTAGCAAACTCCTATAACAAATTATCTATGCAGTTACTTTCACCTTTTAACTTCCAATAATTTGTTTTTGGTCTCTATTAAAAACGTAATTAGGGCCGGCCCGTAATTAACACCAAGGCCACGGGTTTGGATCCCTATATAGGGATGGCCAGTTAGCTCACTTGGGAGACCGTAGAGCCAACAACACCAAGTCAGGGGATAAGATCCCCTTACCGGTAATCTTTTTAAAAAGAAAAAAAAAAAAAACGTAATTAAGGGCCATTTCCTACTCCCTAATAGCCAGATTTAAATACCCATTCTCAGTCTTTACTGACTGCGAGAGTTCCCTATTGATTTTGCTACTGCAAACCACTCCCTAAAGGATGTTTATTCATCTATTATTATTATTTCTAAAAATTACGTAAAAAATATGGCAACACTATACAGCTCTAAACAAAAACCAGAAAAAGTCATCCATGATACTACTACCCCCCAAAAGGTAAACATTTTTAAGAAATTATGTTTATAGGGCACTAGCTCAGTACATTATAGTTTGTCTTGTGGAATGTCATGCAACATTTGAAATAAATTAATAGGCATGAAGAAATAAATGTATAGGCATGAAAAAAATCTCCCATAGTAATTATAAAGTGAAAATATCAAGATATATAACAATATGCATAATACAATGACATTTGCATATTTTAATATATATAGATCATAATGAGATGGGTATGCAAATTTTCTGGAAGGATACACAAGGCACTGTCAATACTGGTTGCTTCTAGAGAATGGAAATGACTGATAGGAAAAATTTTCTATTTACATTTTCCTGGAGTGATTGATTTACCATGTGAATGTATTTAATTTCTAAAACACTAACATTTAAAACCAAGTTACATTTGTGCACAATTTTCTGAAATAAATAAAGTTCTTAATTAAATGTCTATATGCAGCATGTGAAGTTCACTCATTATACAATTAATATTCAAAAGAAATTATTACATTTGAAAAGTATTTGAAGGTTAGATTTTATTTCATTCTACATAAATTTCCAAGATAATTTTTGAAAAATGACAATCAAACATAAATTAAACATTATGTAATACAAAAAAACAAATAAAACCAACCCAGAAAAAAAAAGGTGAAGAGGAAGGAAAAGACATTAACATGTAAATATACAAATGGTATTATATTATGCATATTGTTATATATCTTGCTATTTTCACTTTATAATTACTATGGGAGATTTTTTTTTCATGCCTATAGATTAATCTCATTGTTTTCAAATGTTGCATAACATTCCGCAAGACGAACGGTAATGTACTGAGCTAGTACCCTATAAAAACTTTTGAACTCATAGGTCAAATAATAATCTTAAAAAAATTATACAAAATTCTGTCATAATTTTATGGCAAAATTCGATCTTTGATTTGAGGCGTGATTATATTTTTATATGTATATATGATACTATAAGGTATATTCAAAGGTAACAATGCCTAGTGCACAAGAGACTCTTAAGATCGACCTGAGTAGCATAGCTCAACACTAAATAAAAAATGAATTTGTATGTAATTCTGCCTATAATTGAAAAAAGTCCACTTGATGTGAATAAGAAATGACAAACTAGCTATGAGAGGAAATCATTGGAAGGAATTCAATATTCCTTTCTAATCAAAGTCCATGCCTTGCACTTCCCTGCCTCTGCCTTTCCACTCTCACAGTTGCTCTCCACCCTTACCTGGACTTCGGAACCCATGCCACCCTCCAAGAATGGCAAGAGAACATTGCTTCTAAAAAGCAGTATCATGTCTTCTGGTGAACCACATAAGATCTGTTTTTCTTTCCATCTTCTTCATCAAGAAAAATAATTTTTTAAAAAGGTAAATTTTATGGTAAGTGAATCATATCTTGATGGAAAAAAAGATAATTTTCGTGCTGGAAGAGGAAGAACAAACATAGGTAAGAAATTTGAAACACTGTTGAGATGAAATAATATGAGACATTCTGCCACTTTTAGCGTATTAAAATTTCTAGCCCTCAATACTGAAAGAAACTGCCAGTGTGATTGCAAACCACATATGGGAGTATTCGTGAAATTATTGACAGTGGGGGAAAAGGTCAGAAGGTGAAATGTCTTGATTTTCAAGTAGGAAAAAGGACTCTGTGTGTGTGTGTGTGTGTGTGTGTGTGTGTGTGGCTGGTCAGTTCGGGGATCTGAACCCTCCACCTTGGTATTACCACAACACTTTGCTCTAACCAACTGAGCTAACCAGCCAGCCCCCAAAAGGTTTTCTTTGAAAGGTAGAGATTGACCAAAGTTGCTTATCTAGAGAGTAATACTGGAAAACAGAACAGGATTTTTTTTGTTTGTTTGCTTGTTATGAATATTTGGTACTACTTCAAAATTACATCCGTATAATACTTTTAAATGCTTTTTTCATGTGGAAAAAAATGAGATCCTGAAAACTGTAGTTTGAAAGTCTTCAGAGATCCCTGGAACTGGAAGATTTTGGCATGGATTATTAGAAGATGTTTTATGAGCACTTAAAGGAATTGACCCTAGGCGCCTACATGGATCCACTAAGGGCAAGTTTGTTCATTCAGAAAATATTTATTGAGCACCTTCTGGGTTTCAGTTACTGTGCAAGGCACAAAGGATGAAGCAGAAAACAGAACAAGCACATTCCTGCCCCTTGTGGAACCCTGATGAGGAATTCAAATAAAAATTACGGCATAATTGCAACTTGTGATAAGTGCTATGAAAGAAAACACAGGGATTTATGTGAGCACATAATTAGAGGAACTAGCCTCATTGGGATAGGAGGCAGAACTAGAGAAATCTGTGAGAAAGGAGCATTTAAGTTGAGCCCTGAAACATAAATAGAATTTAGATGGCAAAGTGTGGGGAGTGCTACAGAGAAAACTTGAAAACCCCATGTGAAAGAGGCATGAGGCAGCAATAAACTTGGCATGCTAGAGGAGTGGAGAAAATGCTGAGGTGGCTGAAACAGTAGACCAGGGAGAGAGTGCAAGAGCGAGACTAGCCAGGTAAGCAAGGGGCCATCTCACACAGGCAGTAACTAGCGCTATTTCCTTTTTGAACTGGTTACTGGACAGGTAGATCAAAATAATAAAAAGACACACTAAATTTGTTTTCAGCAAGACAATTGATCAAAATGCTTGTGATGAACCAGTTATCAGTTCTACAGGCATATCTTATCCAAAATTCACCCACTTCTCCCTATCTCCTCTCTAGATCAAGCCACCACCATCTCTCCCCTGGGCCACTGCTACTGGTCTTCTTGTTTGCAGTTTTACCTTCCACAATTCATTCTCTATGCAGCAGCTAGAGTGATCTAAGACCTAAACCAGCCCATTTGAATTCTTTGCTTAAAATCCTTCATTGGCCTCTCATTTGTCATGGGTTGGGTTTCCCAGAGATGCGGAGACCAAGTTTGGGATTCAAGATGTTTATTTGGGTTTAACATCTATGAAACGAAGGAGGAGAAAGCAGAATTGGGCAGAAGAAGAAATCAGTAATGTGGGTCAAACAAAGGCTTGGCCAACCCATCAGAGAGCTCTGAAACAAGTATTGTCCATCAGAATTGTCCAGTCAAATGGTTGGGGCTTCATACCCCTGCTCACTCAATCTCTAGATGGGGTCTGCCCTAAGAAGGGTATGTCCTCAAGCAGTGGGGCTGTCTGTGACTGAGGCAGACCCTGAAAGAGCTGTCAACTCCAAGCTGTTTGCTCACCATGCTCCTCACGTCTGGGCCTCAAGTCCTTCCTTAGAGGGGGATCTGGGTGGTGCATTTCCTTGTCCGTCTCAGCATTCCATGTAGAATAAAAGGACTCCTAGACTCTAAGTGATCTAGCTCCTGCCTATCTTTCCTTCACTTGCCTCTGTTCACATTTGGCTGTAGGTACACTGGCCTTGCTGTTTCTTGAAGCTCATCTTCTCCTCGGGGCCTTTGTGCTTGCTGTCCCCCTTGTCTGGGATGTTATTATACAGTCCTCACACATGGCCCGCTCCTTCTAAAGTTGTCTGCCTCCTTCCTCCTTATTTCCTATAGTGTTGCCCCATTTCACTTTCCTCATGCACTTAAATAAAATTATCTAAATCATTTAATGTTTGCTTACGTCTGTCTCATCAACTAGAATGTAAATTCCATGAGGGTGTGGGACTGGTCTGTTCTGTTCACTATTCTAACTCCTGTCAATATGTGGACCATGGCAGACCTTCAATAAATATTTGTTAAATTGATTTGAATAAGCTGTGTAGAAATGTACGTTGAATGATAATA
Organism: Galeopterus variegatus; assembly: GCF_000696425.1. Taxonomy (NCBI): domain Eukaryota; kingdom Metazoa; phylum Chordata; class Mammalia; order Dermoptera; family Cynocephalidae; genus Galeopterus; species Galeopterus variegatus. The sequence goes on along the minus strand of NW_007731608.1, from coordinate 96,891 downwards.
CTACAGATAGCGACAGTTTTAGCTAACGGAACAACTTTGTACACGTAATATTTATTAGCGTATTAAGGTTAACCTGAAGGGAGATCTCTCCTTGGCTCACAAGTCTGTCTGGTCCAGTCAAACAGTTAAAAGTCTATGATTTGTACAGACAGAATGTTGTAATCAGGCTGGCCAGCCAGGCTGTTTAGAATGTAGCCCTATAACAAACACTAAGGTCACAGGTTCAGATCCTCATAAGGGCCAGCTGCCAGATTAAAAAAAATAAAAAAAAAGAAATGTTGTAAGCATCCAAATTTCTGATGATTCAAAGCTGGGAGTCTTGGTGACTAACATATTGGATGATGAGGTTCAGATTCAGAAAGACCTGAAAGTCCATCAACAACAGAATGGATAATAAACTGTGGTATGTTATTCATACAATGAAGTATTATACAGCACTGAAAGGGAATGAACTAACGCTATCTGAAACATGGAGAAACTTCACAAATGTAATGTTGAGGGTAATAAACCAGACACACAGAAAAGAGTATAGACTGCATGATCCTGTTTATATATTTTTCAAAACTAGGGAAAACTATTCTGTGTTAAAAGTCAAGACTGTGGTTCTCTCTAGGAAGGAGGAAGTGGGCAATGATTGGGAAGGGGCACGCGGAGGGTTTCTGAGGTGCTGGTAATATCCATTTCTTGATCTGGTGGTGATTATATGGATGTGTGATCTGTGTACATTTCATATGTGTTAAAGTTAAGAGTAAAATAGACTTGGTAGATTTATTTAATTAAAAGTTCATATGTAGTTTCTGGTTTTGAATTAAAGAATCTTAATATTTTGCCAGCTAGTATTACGGTTGCTGTTGATTTGGAGGCAAATAATATTTATTATATTTAAGTAGTTTACATTGATCTCTTATTTTACACAGTTTTTATTAGAATAGCTGTTGGATAGACTAATGAAAACCATGTGAAATAAGAGAAAAAAGAAAAATAAAATAAGAACAGAGAATTTTTTGTAAGTTTTATATGAGCCAATAATCTCATAGCACAGATAAAAAAATAAAATGTAGTCTTAGGGGTATTGATAGACTGTACTGTGTCCAAATCAAAAGATGAAATAACCCCTGTGTGCTTTATGCTGTTCAGATCAAATCTAACATATTGTATTAATTTTTGGATACCACATTAAAAACAAAACAAAACAAAACGAATACCCCCTACCCCTTGCTGCCAAGGTAAACTTTTTTTTGTTATAAGAGAAATGGTTAAGAATCAGGCAAGCCTGGCTTCTAATTTCTTTTCAGCCACTTACTTAGCTGTGTGATCTTGGGAAAATTATTTAATCCCTCCATGCCCCGGTTTCCCCATCTGGACAGTAGGGATGATCATAGTTCCTATCCCTCAGAGTTATTGTAGGATAATTAGATATACATGCCAGGAACTGACATCTAAAAGAAATTCAATAAAAATATTTAATGTTGTCATTGTTATTAAAATAAGTATTTATTGTGAAAATTAGGATTTACATATAGGTGGGCCGGTTAGCTCAGTTGGTTAGAGTGACACCTTGTAACATCAGAGTCAAGGGTTCAGATCCTTGTACTGGCCAGCTGCCAAAAAAAGGGGGGGAGGGAGAATTTACATATATACAAGCAAGAAAACAAAAACAACTATAATTAATTAACCACTGTTAATTATAACCAATTAATTATAAAGAATTAACCACTGTTAACTCTTGGATGTTCATGCATTTCATGATCACTCAATGTGATCTGAAAAAATCATTAAGGGACCTGGTGATAGCTTAGTCAGGACAAATTAGCAGCTACCAAATGTGTGAAGGGTTGTCATATAGAAGAGAGGTAGACTGATTCTGTGAGGCTCTAAAGAACCACGGCAAGGAGCAAGGGTTATAATGAGAGCTGTCCAGCAATGAAACGGACTGCCCAACACCATAGGGAGTTCCTAGTTATAACAAATAACTGAGTTTGGGCTGGCAACCATTTGTCAGAAAAGTTATGGGAGAAATTCCTGCATGAAAGAGAGGTCTAGTTGACTGACCTCTAAAACTCTTCCTAACTCTAAAGTTTTATCATCAAGAAATACTTGCTGGATGTATACATACGGTAGATTCACAGCCCACATAAGACAATATGCTTGGTTTTTATTTGGTAAACATTGAGTGGAGAGGATATTGCCAAACTCATCCCATGAAAGTTAATAGGAAATTTCTAGCACTGATCAGGAAGAAGATCGCTCCCCTGTACAAAACTGAGGACGTGCAATTTCACCAATTAATCCCGCTCAATCTAGAGAAAGAAATCAAGGTGGGGGGTGCCTGGAAAGAGTTTGCATCTTATCTTCAGGTACTGTTTGTTTGCTTTTTTATTATTCAGGGTTTATTCCTGCAAAAAATCCCTGACCTGGCAAAAATTCATAGTAATTAACTTTGGGGAAAGGAAAAGAAGAAACAAACAAAAAATATATTAATGTGGTTGGAAAAAAAAAAATCTAAGAACGTGGTGTTGGTGGGAGAGAAGACTAAAGGTCTGTGGAAGACCCACCCAAGTGCTTTTGATGTTTGACCAATTATTATCTTATTATTCTTCCTGCTATAGATGTAGCTGCAATTTATGTGACAGGATGTTTAAAAAGATTAAAGAGAAGCTGTTGTAGGGTTCTGATGTGATAAAAGTCCTTAGAAAATGTATTTATGAACGTTTAGAATATAAGTTCCTGTACATTCTTAGAATAAACCATCTATTTGTTTTTCTTTTTTTAAGAAAAAAAGTAAAATTTGTATTTCAATATGGCTTCTTCCTTCCAGTAAGTGAAAGAGGAATAACAGAGCAAAGAGAGGTCGGTGGTTCAATCTGTGGCCCACGCTGGTTCTTTAATTAGCTTTGAGCTTTGGGTCCAAAATGTTTTATCTCCATATTATACAAATGTTTGGAATTTATTCATATTCAACCCATTTATCAGAAAATGGATTATTCTATTGTTCAAGTAGGAGAGTTGTGTGGAATTTGTGATTGTAATCACCCAATGTGAAGATGAAAGTAAAAAATAATAATTTTTGCTAGAGAAGTTTGTGGAATTGAAGTTGAAATGAGTTGAATTGACTTTGGGTTAAGAGTTGATTTCTTCCGTTACTGTTGAAGTTAATTTTGATGACTTGGTTAAGGTGGTGTCTGCTTGGTTTTTCTACTTTTATTTATTTATTTATTTATTTATTGGCAGTTGACGGGTATGGATATCCCAAAGGTATTTCCACTTTTAAACTACTGTTTTTCCTTTTATAGTTAAAAAGTGTCCTGTGACTATATCTGAGACTATGTAAATATCCCGTTCTCAACATACTTTCACTCACTAGTTTTACTCATTACTGATTCTTGCCTGAATCAATTATTATTATGACGGTTGCCAAATGATTTATAATTCCATCATTTCTTCTGTATTTTTTAGTTGGCATTCTACTGTAAGAAAAAATGTTTTCTTCTCCCTTATTTGACTGTTTAATTATTCCAGTAGTGCCTCATAAATTCCTATTTTATTGATGGGTTATAATTTGTTATTGACAGTATTTATTATGATGCTCAAATTGTCCCTGATTTGGACTGTCGCAGTCTCTTCAAACTGTCCTTTTGACATGTCCCCAAAATTCTTTGAGCTTCCTAACTTAATGATACATCAAGGCTTATCTTGTATGTTTCTAGTCCCAGCCCTGAAATCAGCCATTTCTCTAAGCCCTGGTTCCTTTAGTGGAGAATAGTGTTGACAAAGATCTGGGTTTAGTGGAGAATAGTATTAAGGAAGATCTTGGTGTGCTAAAATACTGGGGTGTCATTGCTTGTAAGCCCTCTTAGAGGACAGGCAATCACACTTACACACACATATGTGCACACATGCATATACACACTTATAAAATCATGTGCTCATATCGAGATTTCCAGTTCCAGTTCAGCACTGGAGAGTTCATTCTAGTCTTCTGCCTTTCCATATTTCTTTTCTTTTCTTTTTTTTTTTTTTTAAAGATGACCGGTAAGGGGATCTTAACTCTTGACTTGGTGTTGTTAGCATCACGCTCTCTCAAGTGAGCTAACCAGCCATCCCTATATGGGATCCAAACCCGTGGCTTTGGTGTTATCAGCACCACACTCTCTCGAGTGAGCCACGGGCCAGCCCCTTGCCTTTCCATATTTCTAACTCCCTTCCCTGATGGTGAGAAATTTGGGGAACCATACTCTTAACTACCACATCCAACCACCCCTCTGTGTACCTTCTTTCCTCTCTGGTTCACTTCAGTGCAGTCCCCTGTCATCCTGAAGCCAACCTATACACATCCACTGATGCTAGTGGCCAAAGGCACCTGAAACCACTGATGCCTGTGCAACTTCGCCATTGCTCACACATTCAGGTGTAACGTTGCCCTGCTTTGGGGGGGCCATGATGTTGGCGGTTTCAGCCTGTGATGCCTTCAATAGAAATTCCAACTGGCAGAAGCACTCTTCACCCCAACTTTGTTCCACACAGTGGCACAACCAGTCTGAAAAAAGTTTTACTATTTTTTTTTTTCCCAAACATTTACAGACTTTATTGTAGGAAGTTCCCACATGGGACCCCACTCTCTTAAATAAAAAAGTTGCATAGAAAAGAAGGGATCTAGAAAACTTTACACAACATCTACATTCTGGGCTCCCAAGGTAGGAAGGGGGCGATTGATGGGTGGGTGGGAGGGGTGGAGGCAGGGCTGAAAGCACTCTTTTAAAGTCTATGTCTCACAGGATTTTATCAAAACTACTGTTTTGGGTTTTACATGTCCTTTATTTATTTTAGCTCTCATTCCCTAGGATCCAAACATGAATTTGGTCTGTACTCAGAATCTCTTTTCTCTTCTATTCCTGTTTTCAGTCCTCTCTTCCCTGAGAACGAGCTCTTTTTTTTTTTTTTTTTTTTTTTTGGCTGCTGGTAGGCACGGGAATCAATCTGAACCCATGACCTTGGTGTTAAAGGCTATTCTCTAACCAAGTGAAGTAACCAGCCAGCCCAGGATGAACTTTTTCTTAATCCTTCCCATACATCGAACCTTGGCAGGCGGGTGCTCTGGGCATATCTGAACACCAGAGTGTTTCAGCTTAAATTGTCAGAAAACCCCCTCACATTGATTATTCTTTTAAATTATCTGTGTTAATAGTTTGATTTGGAATCCCTCTTAAAGACTGAGGAGTATACCATAGCAGCAGCTCAAAAAGGACCGCAAGTCTACCCCAAGAATTTAACCCAGTGGAAAGAGCTCCTTTATGATCCTCCTGACTGGTGGAGAGAGAAGGGAGCCTGGAGAGCTTCCAGTGTGAAGACTGCCCGGAGCCATACTTGATCACAACGACACTATTGTGCAGGAGGCCTCTTTAAACACCATCAGCAGGTTATAGATGTTAAGCTGTTTATCCAGTGGTGTTAATCGACACCTGATATATCATTCCCTGATCTCTTTTGTTTCCAGCTGCATGCATCTGAAAGAGAGCTGGCCAGGCTTAGCAAAGTAGTTTGTGGCTATGAGACTGAAGGGCATTAACTTTTTTGTACACAGAATAAGCCCAAGAGTTAATACCTTGATGTCATTAATATCCTTCCCTATCTATTGAGCTAACTACTCCCAAATTAGTTGCAACTGAATTTTTTTTTTTTTTTGGCAGTTGGCCAGTGCGGGGAACCAAACCCTTGAACTTGTTGTTACAAGGCCACGCTCTAACCAACCGAGCTAACCAGCCAGCCCCCTAACTTTCTATTATTAAGTGGATATTTAATTACATGCAATTACTTTACTTGAGTTGAGATGAACATCTCCTGGTTATGTGAAAGATGTACATACAAGATTACGTGCAAGGCAGACAATTCTGAAATAAGGTCAAAGTATATTAAATCTTCAGTATTACAGACATTAACAATAGTCTGTCTACTGTGGGTACTAAAGTTGTTTCCGTTACTAGAATATAATTAAGCTACATGAGGGAGGGAGCATTGTTTTCATCATTGCTTTATTTCTGGGATCTAGAACATGTGCCTGACACATAGTAGGTACTCAATAAATATTTGTTGAACAAATAAAAATGTTTGGTGGCATAATAGGAGGAAATTAAAAATTATTTTTTTATTTTTTATTTTTTTTTGTCTTTTTCCGTGTCCGGCAACGGATCGCAACCTTCAGTGTTGCCCCCGTACCGGACCGGGGACCGGCAACGGGATTGCAACCCTCGGCATTGCCCCCGCGCCTCGCTCAGCCAGTGAGCAGGAACCAGTCTGTATGTGGGATCCGAACCCTCGGGCGGGAGCGCCGCCGCGCTTCCCAAGCGGCACACTATCCAGTGCGCCACCGGGCCGGCCCCTTAAAAATTATTAAACTAAATCCTTAAAGAATTATTGCCCAGTTATCAATATTCCAAACAGTAGCTGGGAGTATTAACGCTAAGAAAGAACTCGGAAAATGATTACTAACACGTGGACTGAAGAATCAAACTTCACTTCCATTTCCAGTTGTCAAAGACTGCAGAAGAGAATAAGTCCTGCTAAGAACTGACCTAGACCTTTAAATAACCATTAGAGATTTCATGTGGTTTGGGAGTAGCTATGGTAGTGGTGGCCTGTGACTTGAGAATCCAAGGCATTCTTCTGGTTTAATAGCAGACGGAGAAAAAAGAAATATGTTCATACATTACAGGGCAATTAGGAAAATATATATCTTCCTCCTTCTAGGTTTAGGTTCAGGGATCTCAAACTCGAACCCTTTCAGAGGACAGGGAAGTACTATAAATGAGTGAAGCAGTTGGATGTAATACAATAGGGAGGAGGAAAGACTGGGGGGAAATGGGACCTGCATTCCCCTTCTAAAGATATTAGCCATTTAAAAACAGCAACGACAACAACAAAACACCATGCTGATCAAACGTATCTGTGGACTGAATAACTTACCTCATGGCTGAAAGTTTGAGAGCTTAAGTTTAGGTTTTGTACTGTCTGTAAATTAACATTTGCCCTTGAAAGGGGTGTGTGTGTGTGCATCTGTGTCAGTGTGTTCCAACAGTTACTGAGGAAACTTACACAGGAGTCACATTCAGAGGGTCCATGTGCCCACCCGGACTGTTCTATGGGGCTGGAACACTGAAGGCCATGACTGGTTTGTGAGAGCTGTCTGAAACATTTGGGGCTTTTTGGCTGATAACTCAGACTTGGAGAATGAAACACTGGGAGAAGCAAGGGACATTTCCTAGGATGAGACCAACTTTTGGGGTAATGACTAGAGCTTCTCAGAGGTAGCTGGATGGCCACACAGCAGAGATTAGGAAATGGCAGGGCTTCAGACCTGAGGGTAGGGTAGAAATATTACAAATTGGGTTATCTACAAGGCGACCTCCTAGGAGGGGTGTAATGTTTTATTAGCTTTCCTGAGATGATCAGAAAGGTTATTTAGCAGGACTACCATTGATACACTAAACCTTGAATGTACAAAAAATATATATAACTTGATCAATTAGTATCATTAACCTCATTTTGTTCTCCAACCCTGACTTCCTGTTATGGTAGGAGGTTGGGCAGGGGACTCATTTTGCTGACTTCTCTTATAGAGTCTTTTGTGAGTGAAAGTTCACTAGGCTGAAGCCACAGTGACACGAGAAATTCGAGAGGAATATAGACTTCACTCCTGAAGCAGCAAGTCTATGTGGCCATGAGTCTAAGTTTCTAATGAATGAGATTAAGTGGAAGTCTTGTTGAGACTTCTATAAAGGCAGCCTAAATAGAGCTTCTACATATCAAATGCACTGTGAGTTGCACAATTACAGCAGATTTTGTGTTTAGCTTACTTTTTTCCCCTCCTTACATTGTGATTTCCTTAAGTTACTCTGATCTTTCACTAAGTCTAATAGACCTATACTACTTAGGTGTAGAGAATAAGGGGATGAAACTCTAAGAGAAGTGTGCCCTGCCTCACCTTGACTCTTACGCTACACCCACCACAGGGGATGATATCCTACAGGGGGACTGTGCCCAGGAGTTAGCAATTAGCGAGTGGGGACTCACAATGGAACTGATGGGTGGTGGAGAACATACAATAGAGTGGGTACCAGGGAAGAACATGCAATTTCCAACTACAAGGGGGACAACTCAGAAGGAACATACCGATATCCCCCTCCTTTTCCTACCTACACTGGAGTAAGGAGAGGGTCAGGCTGATTCTAGCGGTAATCATGATAGCCCTATTGTTTTGGTGTGAATTAAAATCATGCAGGGAATATGACTTGTTACTATGCCGGTAAGATGTCATAAGTGGGTGGAAGATGACTATTTGTTCTTCAACAGCCTTTTCTCAGCCTAAAACAGCTTTGTACATCACTGATGCTAATAGAGCTTAAGAGGCTATAGTTAAAATAATCATATTTTGTAAACTGAAAAATTCTTGAACTTCATGATCTGAGGAGTAAAGGACTTGTGAGATAAAATATGTGAAATCTGGACCTTCCCAGGTAATTTAGGACATTGTTGCCCCACCCAAAACACATAGACAAATTCATGGGCATGTAGTTTTCTTCACACTCTTGAAATAGTAATTAATTCTGGCCTCTCTTAATTTAGAGGCTCATTAATGAAGGATTAAGTTTATTTTTCTACTTCTTAGAGTGAAGGTTAAAAAGTAAGGTTTAAATCAGGGGATGGGTCAGATTGACTATCTTTTCTTTTTCAGTTCTGGATGGTTTTCATAGTAATCTGTAGCAAGATGGATACAGAGTCACAGGAGTGGGAAAGCTCCTCCTACTTTTTTTCCTTTTGCTTTTTAATCATTAAAGATGGTTAGGGAGATAATTTGCCAAGACCTATCCTCCTGAAATTTATTCCCAGTTTTCCTAGATCTAGATAAATGCCCAACTTCTAAACATATTATCATGTAGTTGGCTCTCCTAATATCAAAGATCACCCTGCAGAATATTCTGAGATTTGAGCCATGCAGTGCTCACATTCTCCCATGAAGAAAGTCTAACAAAGGTCAACTAAGACCTCCTGCTTTAAAAGTAAAGGCCATATTCTACTCTCCAATGTTTTCATTGTTTCAGCCCAGGGAACTTTCACCCACAAAAGACTTTCTTTGAACAGTCTGATCAAAAACAAAATCTTAAAAAAAAATTTTTAAGATTGTTTACTTACAGCTAAACCTTTAGACAGGAGGCCAATTCTCAGTGGTCAGTTTCAAATAGATTAACTTTGGACTGAAGAGATTTTTTAAAAATTCACAGCTTTCAAATAGACCTGTGAATGGTGCCTGTATGCTTGGCTTTTCTGCTCTTCTGAAGTATTTCCTTTCTCCCAGGGAATACCTTACGGGAGTACTATAGGTTTAAGAGAATGACTTTAATGTGAAATCTTTGTCCAGCCCTAAAGGGAGGAGTGCAGTTGATTGGGTTGTGACAAGCAGATTTGGGTTGGAATGGTTAGGGATGGCCGGTTAGCTCACTTGGGAGAGTGTGGTGTTGACAACACGAAGTTAAGGGTTAAGATTCCCTTACTGGTCATCTTTTAAAAAAAAAAAAAAAAACCTATTTCATTTTTATTTTTTTGTCACAATTACACAGTTCTACTGTATTCTGATCTAAAATCTATCTCAATGAAACTTCCACACACTTTTCTTTTTTTTAAAAAGCCTACAGTATCCACCATTCCCAGGTTGTCTCCCATCCAAATACTAACAAGGCATGACCTTGCTTAGCTTGTAAGATGAGATGAGATCAGGTGCATTAAGGGCAGCATGACCATAGACCACTTTTCTTACCCTCTCCCTTGCTACCATATGGAATGAACTGAATCTTTTCCCCACCTGATTGCATATTAAATATTTTTTAAAATCTATCATGCCCCCCAATTTTTTTTTGTCTTCAAATAACACATCTCTTAACTATTCAACATTTCTTATATTCCTTTATCATCATGATTACTCTCTCCTTGAACACATTTCAGTTTGACCATAGCTCTCTTAAATTGTGGTTTCTAGAAATATAACCAGCAGAGTAGAGTGGATGTATTGCCTCTTTTCTTCTAGAATCTATGCTTCCCTTAATTCGGCTTAATATATTAGAATTTTTCTTAGAAGTCATTCACTTAGATAAAGTTCTCATCTACTAAAACTTATAAGCATTCCTCTCGTGTCATGTGCTTCTGCTAGGCTGTATTACTTATCCTGTACTTGTGTAGCTTGAAGTGCAGGATCTTACATTTAATTCAGTTAAAATTAATTCATAATTTTTTTTTAAAATCACCCACTCCCAACTTTGATTTACAGCTTTGATGAACATGCTTTCTAGGTCTTCAAATCTCAAAGCAGAAAGATTTGCCCTTGTTAAAGATGTTTAAAAAATATATCACAGATTTCTCAGGTAAGTCCAAAAGAGGAGTTCCAAATAGGCTTAGGCATATCTTCCAAATCTGTCCCTTTAAAGGGGATGACACACTTTTTGGAAGTGCAAGTTTTGCTTTGTTTGTTATACCACTAGAGACAGTTTAATCTACTAGTCAAACATGTAACTTTGGTCTAGTTCTACCAATTCCCAAGTGTTTGAACTTAGGCAAGTTTATCAGTGCTTGGCACAGTGTCTGGCATCTACTGAGAGCTGTGAAAAAAAAGGAGAAACTAGTATTTATTGAGCATGTATTTATGTTATGTACTACATGAAGAGCTTAACATGCCATCTCATTTTTCCCTAGCAATTCTGTGAAGCAGACACTTTTGCTATCCCAATTCACAGATGAGAAGATCAAGGTGCAGAAAGATTAGGCAGTTTGCTTAAGGTAAAAATGCAAAAAAGATGTTATAACACCAAGGTCAAGTGTTCTGATTTCCGTACCTGCCAGCCACCAAAAAAAAAAAAATTAATTAATTAATCAAAAAAAATGTTTTAAAGAAAAGTAGCAGCCAGATCCCTTTAATAAGAAAAAAAATGTGAAAAAGGATGTACACCAAATCTATCTGATTCCAGAGCAGGATCCCAAACACAATTCTATCCTACTTGTCACTGAATAGACAAAACCCTCATTAGGCCTGATAACTTTAGAAGTCTGAGTAGGAAGGATACTGACCACCAGCCAGAGAGTTTCTGGGGACCCCAAAAGGTCTTCCATGGCATTGTCTTATGTTGGTGATTCACTAGGGTGAGGTTCTGGTCGTCAGTCACATAGGCTTAGAAATCTAATCTGCTAACACATAGATTGCAGATTCATCTCCCAAAGCAGATTCAAGCTCCCAGAGGCTGGTATTCAAAATAAGAATACCAGTTTATTCATAAAATTATGAATAAAAATAGAAAGAAATATAATGGCCAGGGGCCCAAAACATTCATGTCCTATTACCAGCACTTGGGAAGTCAGATGGTACGAGTGGTTGCTTGCACAGCATAGAATCAGAAACAAGGGAGTCTGTTTTACGTTATAAATATTTAAAAACCATAATAGAATTAAACCCATCCAACTCCAAAGCAGCGATTTATCTGCCTCTAGAACTGAACAGGCTAGTACAATCTCTCACCTAATGAACACTTGGAAAAATATCACCAGCATTTGCCTCTGAGATCCTTTTTCTTCTTAAGCTTTCAGGGCTGTTTCTGACAGCTGTGTTCTTTCTTGAATCTAGATTACCTTTTTTTTTTTTTCAGGTTACAGCATAATTCTTACTTTTATCTAAGTCTTTAAATAACTAAACTTTCATCCATTATGCATTGATTTTAAGGTTTAAATACAAAAGGGCAACTTTAGTTCCAAATTCTTGGTAGGGAGTCCTCTCACTGAGGCCCCAGAGTACTGACAGCAGCAATAAGACACAGGACCCCTTTGGTGGAAGCTGCCTTCTCCTTTCTGAAGGTTTTGTTGATTGGCTCTCCCAGCTTCAAAAACAGAGACTGTCGCCATCAGATTTTTGCTCGTCTACTGAAAACTAAAGGCTAACAAACACTGTTTCTGTAGCTACCGAAGAGACAGACTGCTTGGAGAAAGATTTACATGGCTCTGCAGACACCCTGGCTGTGCCAACTCTGAAGGAGTCAGTACACATGGTGTGAAGCAATTTTTTTTTTTTTTTTTTTGGCTTTTTGCCATAGATCCAACTACGGCAGCAGCAGCAGTTCCTACTCCCATGCCGAGCTTCCAGAATGCCTGGGAGTTTCTGCTGATAACAACTAGTGAAAGAGAGTTAGAAGTCCTACTAGCTAGAGCAGCCAAGACCTAACCGAAGACAGTTGCTCCCAGAACCTTTACAGCCAGGGTAATCACAGAGCTTAAAGTCAAGGAAAGGATGCCTCGCTGCCTGCATTTGCTGTATGACACCTGTACAGCAGATCACAGGGAAAGAATAGTGTGGACAAGCTCCTTTCCTCTCCTTCTGCATCTTCAGGGTACAGGGAAGAGGATGAGCATCCTGGGGAAGTGGAATATTTCCAGCACAATTGGACTGCCACATTGGAAAATCACAATGAGAATTGAAGGCCCTGTCTTTCAAGGCCTACCATTCCTAGCTCCTTTCTACAAGATGGAAAGAATCTCAGGTAGACCCAGATGTCCTGGTGCATGGACACAGAACACTGGAAACACCTGATTATACCCTCAGCCTCTCCCTGGAGAGATCTCTAGATGATGCTGGGAGAGAGGGGTAGGGCTAAACAGGACATTCAAACTACAGTTCCTGATTCTCTTCACTGAAGTCCAACCAGGGTTCTACACTGCTGAATCCACTCCCTCAAGATATCCGATTTCTTGCCATGTTCTACGTCTCTCCAACATTCACACATTAAAGTGAAGCTCCCACCAATGTACAGGGGTTAACTGAGTAGGAAGACTTGGCTCCTTTATGACTCCAGATTCTTGCAAGAGGTTTGTTTTCTGAACATTCCTCTCTGTGCACTCCCCTCTTGTCTTAATTGGCCCTAAACATTGAGGTAGATTCCAGACTTTTCTCCTGTATCTTTGGCTTGGCTCAAGTCTCTAACCCCTCCACTGCGGAGTCTAAAAGCAGGGAGATGGCCAAAATAGGCAGTCATGGAAGAGCTCAGGCATTCCTATTGCATCTGCTCAGTCTCTCAGCAATCCTTATGTCAGGGAACAGGGTTACAGGCTGGGGCCAGAGAGAATCTCCCCTTCCTTACTCACTGTGTGAGAACAGGGTAAGAGACAGAGCAGGGTCTCTTAGAGGCTGTCTGCTGAGTGCTGAAAGTCGGAGATACTGTTGTTGAATGTCGGTGTGCTTCACAGGCTCCATTCTGGATGTAGCTCCTCAGAGCCATTCCTGGGTCTGTTTGAGCTAGGGTCTGGATGTCACTGGATTGTCACTGGATGACAACCACTTTCTCTGGTTGTCACTGCTCTTGGGGGATTTGCTATTCATGGTTGCCACAGGTACCTGCTATTGTTGCTGGTGTTGTTATTTTTAACACTTAGAGGGCAGGCCCACAGAACTGAAAAACTTCAGCAAAGCCAGGCAATAGTGACAGGCTACCATTTTAGGAAGGTTTGATTGATAGATTGATTAAAAAACATTTGTTGAGCATTGGCATGTGTAATATACCACTAAATAATGTGGAAGAACAAAGGCAGAAAAGAAAATGGATTCTCTCCTGCTGGAGGCTACATTCCAATGGAGACATAGCTGCACCCATACATCACTGTAATATAAAGTGAGGATAGAAGAAGGCCAGGTCACAGCTATAGTCTCCACACCTGATAAAGTTGAAGGAAAGCATTTTCACTTACCACATCAGGCAGGTGCTTGTTCATCTCCTAGGATAGCTTAATTCTGTTTTTGCCCAAGAAGCCAACCTCAAGGTTAATAAAGACAATTGTAACACATTAAGTACCATACGGTAAATACTTAGTAATGCTTTATGTGCATTTAACAGGAGCTCTGTACGTTATCACTTTCTCTTAAATGGATCTCTGTTAAATTAGCGAAATGGGTTGACTGCAAATCACTTCCCTTTAATAGCAAGAGAAGCAAAAGTTGCATTTCTCTTCCCTGTTCCTCAGGGCAACTAACAGGAGAACAAACAGGGGTCAGTACCAGGAATAAAGTTGACTCATACTCTTAAGCTTTCTCTCCTTTTAGAACACATTGATTGAAGACTTGGAAAGGGATGACATTCATTCTCATAGGGAAACAGATGAAGTCGCCAAAGGAGAGAGGTTAGGGAGGAAACAACACCAGGTGAAGGAATAGGAGGCAGTGGCTATTGCACTGCTTTTGACGTCTCTTCATCTCAGAAGAAAACACTGTTCTGGGAAGGTCATATGCCAGGCAGAAAGATGAGGATGAGTGGAAATCAGACATATTCTGGCCCAACATACTAGGAAAAGAGAGTACATTGTGACAACATGAATATTATCTTTGTGACCTGGTACCAGTCCATGGTTCCCAGGTCTAAAAGACTTGAAAACAAAATAGACAAAAGTATAGACTCTACTGTTTAGAATTAGCAGTAAAGAGAAGAAGTGTGTCTCTCCCAAGGCAGGAATCTCAGTGGTGCCACTGAGTAACCTCAGGTTAAGAGATGAGAATCTAAAACCCAGCAAGGCTGGCCAGTTAGCTCAGCTGTGTAGAGCGCAGCCTTATAACCCTAAGGTCACAGGTTCAGATCCCCATACCTGCCAGCTGACAAAAAGTAAAAAAATAAGATCTGGGAGAGGTGATAATGATTGAATTGTGTCCCCCAAATTTCATGTATTAAAAGCTTAATCCTCACTGTGACTGTTAAGAGGGTGGAAATCCTATTATGGTAATTGAAAGGTAGGGCCTTGAAGAGGTGATTAGATTGTGAGGACTGCACCCTCATGAATGGAATTGATCCATTCTTGGAATAATGGGAGTGGTTCTGGTGGCTTTAAAAGGAGAGTGATGGAGGAAGTCACTCTCTGTCTGCTCCTGCCTTTCTCATAATGTGATACCCTGCATTACCACCAAAGAAGACCCTCACCAGATATGTTCCCTAGACTTTAGACTTCCCAGCCTCCAAAACTGCAAGCAATAAATTTTGTTTCTTTATAAATTACCCAGTTTCAGGTATTTTGTTATAAGCAACAGAAATCGACTAATACAAGAGGTAGCCCAATGTACACAAAAGATTTGTAACGAACAGGAACATCATATCTCTTCCATAGCTGCACTTCAGAATGGTGGCAGAAAGGAAAACAGGACATGGTAAGCTTCTATACCAGGCTTTTGGCCTTCTAGAGAGAAGGGGTAGAATTGATGTTTCTCCCTCCAGTGAATTCTTACATTTTTTTCTGTATCATGCCTTTGCAATCTCTTCTGCTATTCATAATTGTCACTCAAGTATGTACCTGCTATTTAAATATTCATATTTTTGTTTTGTATAAAGTCTAATCTACTAGAAAGCAGCAATCATGTCTTTATACCTTTGGTGGCAACTAGCTCAGTGCCTGCTCTTATTTAGTCATTAAGAACTGTTGCTTGATTTGATGTTATAGAAGAATTGGACTTCAAGGGTCAACAGCTGCAAGGTCTGCCAATCCATAGGTCTGGCCAAGAATTTCCATGAGGCAAGGCAACATTTGGCAATTACAAGGGCATTCCAGTGAAGTGAAGAGGAGTATCAGATTTTGCAATAGTTCTGCAAATAAAATAGATTTTCTGGAGTGGCTGGGTTCTCAGAAAAACACATGCTGGATGGCAGAAAGTAATATTGGTCCTCATTTTACAGAGATCATGCAAGATATAATCTCTGCCAGATTCAAATAGGAAGAGGTGACAATAAATTTTCTGAGTATTACATGTATTATGCTAGGTTTTGTACATATAGAATACAGGTTTTATACATACAGAATATTGTAAAAAGTAAGATGCTATTACTGCCCTCAAGCTTAAAATCTTAATGGGAAGTTAATGTGCATGTACATAAAATAGTCAGAGAATGATATGAATGTTATATTGAGTTACAAATTAAACATCACAACATTACTGTTGAGGAAGATGTCCTAAAAAGGGTAGCTTTGGTATGGGTATTGGGATCCCCCCAGTTTTTGTGGGTCTTTGCTCCTCTATCCTGTGGATATTTGAAACATAATATTAAGTTTATTGCTCTAACCACCTCCCCCACTCTACCTTACCCCGCCTATTAATATTTCAAGATAGCATTTCATTTGCCTGGTGTAATAATGTGTCTCACAGCCCTGTAGCCTCTGAGCTTGGATCTATAACTCTAACTTGTAGATTAAGCTTCACTCCACTTCAAGGACTCCAGTTCTTCCTGCTAGAAAAACATGAGGAGACTAGGTCATTAGTTCAAAAAGTCAATCTCAAAGATAATCAGGCATGAGGGAGGTGGGGAGGGTTTCTGTCTTATACTTCTATTCCCTAGTACTAGAGTTCTTGCCAGTAACTTCTTCTTCTATGAATAGAGTTTATAGCTCCTTGTTTCTGGGACCTCCTGATTTCTATGGCCAGGTTTTTCGATGCCAACTTTCTGTGCAACTGAATCTGTATAAATTGTCTAACATCCTGAATCCTGGATTCATTGTGGATTTTTTACCATAAGTAAAAACTTTCTGCCATGGTCCTAGGGGTTGGTTCTAGCACAAGAGTCATAGGGAAGGCAGGACACTGGTTACCTAAGGGTCTCTTATTTTAAATGTATCTGACTACAAGGCAAGAGTGAGAGAGAGGATGCAGCTCTGTGATGGGTTCATAGTCATCAACTTGTCTGTGATACTCACGGTAGCCATGCAAGATTTTTATTTTAAGGCATGAAGGGATGAAAGGGGTATTTCAGGAAATTAAAAACAAAAAACAGCACAAAATGTATTAGCTGGCAAGGTGACCATCAAGACACTACACACCAAAGCACTGATGGTAGATCAAATGAGACAATACATGCCAAGTACCCAGTAACAGTTCCTGGCTCTCAACCCATATTAGTTCTCTTCCCCTTGCATATAGATTTTACAGTTTACAAAGTGTTTTTGCGTACATTAACCCCCCCCCAAAAAAAACCCTTCCAAATCAAATATTTCCTCCAGAGTAGTGACTTGACCTCCCAAAAGTAGCACATCCGAAAAACCACAAGGCTGAGAGTCAGACTCAGGTCCTCAGACACCAAAGCTAGTTCTCTTTCCCCTATGCCCCAGATGCTTGTATTGCCTCGTCCTAGATTTAAGATTGGGAAGGCTTTGGGCTGGCCCGTGGCTCACTCGGGAGAGTGCGGTGCTGATAACACCAAGGCCACGGGTTCGGATCCCACATAGGGATGGCCGGTTCGCTCACTGGGCGAGCGTGGTGCTGACAACACCAAGTCAAGGGTTAAGATCCCCTTACCGGTCATCCCGGTTCGCTCACTGGGCGAGCGTGGTGCTGACAACACCAAGTCAAGGGTTAAGATCCCCTTACCGGTCATCCCGGTTCGCTCACTGGGCGAGCGTGGTGCTGACAACACCAAGTCAAGGGTTAAGATCCCCTTACCGGTCATCCCGGTTCGCTCACTGGGCGAGCGTGGTGCTGACAACACCAAGTCAAGGGTTAAGATCCCCTTACCGGTCATCCCGGTTCGCTCACTGGGCGAGCGTGGTGCTGACAACACCAAGTCAAGGGTTAAGATCCCCTTACCGGTCATCCCGGTTCGCTCACTGGGCGAGCGTGGTGCTGACAACACCAAGTCAAGGGTTAAGATCCCCTTACCGGTCATCCCGGTTCGCTCACTGGGCGAGCGTGGTGCTGACAACACCAAGTCAAGGGTTAAGATCCCCTTACCGGTCATCCCGGTTCGCTCACTGGGCGAGCGTGGTGCTGACAACACCAAGTCAAGGGTTAAGATCCCCTTACCGGTCATCTTTAAAAAAAATAAATAAATAAAATAAATAATAATAAAAAAAAGATTGGGAAGGCTTGGATTCGAGTGCTAACAATGGGATGGAGATGAAAGAATCATCTGTGAGCTCCTGGGTAGCTGAGGTTCTTGGGGCTTTATTATTATATATCCTTATTTGTAAAATAACAATACTGCATTTATATATCCCAACACACATATATTGTCATATTTTAATGTGTCTGAAATCAAGATATGTCTTACAATTGATGGTGTTTTACAGTTTTTTCTGCTGCTCAGCAGTCGTGATGTAGTTATCACTGTGCGCTCATGAACAAACTTGGTTGTTATTCCTGGTGACACAACTGGACAGAAACCCATGAACATTTCAATTTGTTGACTTAAGTATCATTTCACGTGCTGGCGGTTAGCCCAGTGGTTACAGTGTGGCATTATAACACCAAGGTCAAGGGTTTGGATCCCTGTAGCAGCAAGCCATAAAAAAAAAAAAAAAAAAAGAGAGAGAGAGAGAGAGAGAAAAAAAGTACCATTTCAGCAAGGAATATGAATCCTACTTGTTGCCTGAAAACATTCTATTGACACCTTCTCGTAAGATCAAGAAAGCACCAGCATCACATCTTGCAGAACGGATATCAGAGGCTTGGAAGAAAACCTCAGAAAAAAATAGGGATATTCCCAAGAAACGCTGCATCACCAGTGCTCTTGATGGCACTGGTAATACTGTGTTGAAAAATACAGACATCAATGACTCAGAGTCCAAAGTAATTCAGAAGATGGACTCTAAATGTGAAGACATATTGAACTACCTTAACTGAATAACTTTCCTTATGCTTTCCTTTTATTAATGCACAAGTGTGATATAAGACAAAAATCAACATTTTAATAAATCTGAATAAGCCCTTTCAATAATGGCTGAGTGATAAGAAAGCATTGTGCCATGGATGAACTTACAGCAGTATTTTCTTTCTTAGTAGTATATAATATAATGGTGTGCCTCACAAGTGTCTTACATCCCATGAGAATGGTCATATTATATTTGTATAAAGCAGGTTAAATTACCTGGTGAAACAGACATAGAATCAGGATAAGGACTTATCCTAGTTCAGTCCTATAGAATAAGCCTAAAATCCTTTTCCCTCTAAAATGTCAAGGCTTGTATAAATCTTAGATCTCCTGTTTAAAAAAAAAAAAAAAAAAAGCCTATCTGGTAAGATTGAATATAATAGTTCAGAATGCATATTGAACATTCCTCTCTTTTGGCCAGAAAAGTGAATTGTCAGGGTTTTACAGCAATGAATACAAACAGCCTAGTACTGTGCCTAACACGTAAGTTCTTAAATAAATAATAGAAGTTGTATTACTCAGGGCAATTAATGGCTATCTCAGGTAGTCAAACCCTGAACTTTCAGTGGCTTAAACAACAAACATTTATATCTTGCGCGTGTCCTGTGTCTAACACAGGGTGGCAAGCATTGAAAGCTGAGAGTTGCTTGACTCTTCACCTTCACGCAGTCTGCATCCCCTCCGAATTCAAGTTGGAATGTAATCCACACTGTGATAGTATTAAGAGGTGGGACCTTTAGGGAGTGATTAAATCATGAGGGCTCTGCTCTCATGAATGGGATTAATGCCTGATAAAAGAGACTTCACACAGCGTTTCTCCCTTTTTGCCTTCTGTCTCTTCTGCCATATGAGGACAAGGAGACGTCTCAGAAGCAGATACCCAGCCCTCACCAGACACTGAATCTGCCGGTGCCTTGATCTTGAACTTCTCAGCCTCCAAAATTGTGAGAAATAAATTTCTATTATTTATAAATTACCAGCCTCAGTCTTTTTTTTTTTTATAGCAGCACAAAGGGACTAAGAAAAAAAATCAGTACTGAGAGTGGGATATTGCTATAAAACCTGAAAATGTGGAAGTGGCTTCAGAACTGGGTAATGGGTAGAAGATGGAAGAGCTTGGAGGTGCATGCTAGGAAAAGTCTAGATTGCCATGAACAGTGTTAAGGGTGATTCTGGTGAGGGCTCAGAAGAAGAGATCTGGAGAGAGAGCCTAAATCTTCTTAGAGACTTAAGTGGTCATGATCAGAATGCTGGCAGAAATATGGACAGTAAAGCCCATTCTGATAAGGTCTCAGACAGAAATGAGAAACATGGTATTGAAAACCAAAGGAAAGGCCATTCATTTTATAAAGTGACAAAGAAGTTGGCCGGATTGTGTTGATACCCTAATGCTTTGTGGAAGGTAGAACTTGTGAGTGATGAACTAGGATATTTGGCAGAAGAAATATCTAAGCAAAGTGTTGAGGATACTACGTGGCTTCTTTTGACTGCTTCTAATAAAATACAAGAAGACAGAAACAAATTAAAGATGGCATTTCTAATTAAAAGGGAAGCAGAAAAAGATTTGAAAGATTCTTAGCGTGGCCAGACTGAAAAAGTGTGCTTGGGAGAGAATACCAAGGGTATGACTAAGGAACCATTTGAGAAGGAGACTAATATGGATAGAAGGAAGCCACATGCTATTCATCAGGACAATGCAAGAATGACCCCAAAGGCATTTCAGAGATATTTGAGGTTGCCAGTGCCATCACTAAAGTGTTAAGTCCTTGACGGCAGAACAGTTTCAAACGAGGGGCCCAGGGCATCTATGAGAACTTGGGGCTTGCTGCCCCGCACTACCTAAAGTCTCTGTTCCCTGCATTCCAGTGCAGCACTCTTTTAGCCATCCCAGTGGTTGCTCAAGTGGGTTCAGGTATTGCTTGGGCTGCCATTCTGGAAGGCACAAGTGGTAAACCTTGGCAGCATCCTTATGATGCCAACTCTGCTGGTGTGCAGAGTGCAAGAGCTGTGTAAGTATTGCTACTTGCACCTACATTTCAAAGGCTGCCTCGGAGACCATTGGGGCCCAGGCAGAGAACTGCCACAGGGACAGGGCTGCCACAGAGCATCCCCACTAGGGCAATGAAGAGCCACCAGCATGCAGTGCCAGCCTAGGAGAGCCACAGGTACATAACTCCAATCCCTGAGAGCTGCAGCATGGACTGTACCCAGTGAAGCCATAGGGATGGAGCTTCCCAGCGCCTTGGAGGCCCAATCCCCACCCCAGTCAGTCTGGAAGGCAGGACATGGAGTCAAAGAAGATTATTCTCAAGTTTCAAGATTTAATGTTGTTTGCCTTGTTTGGTTTTGGACTTACTTGGGACCTGTTACCACTTTCTTCTTGCCTATTGCTCCCATTTGGGACAGAAATGTCCAGCCTATGTCTGTCCACCACTGTATTTTGGAAGCACATAACTTGTTTGATTTTACAGGCTCACAGCTGGAGAGGAATTTGCCTCAGGATAAATTGTACCCTGAGTCTCACGCATATCTAATTTAGATGAGACTTTGGCTTAGACTTTAAAGTCAGTGCTGGAATAAGTTAAGCCTTTTAGGGCTACTGGGATGGGATGAATATATTTTGTATGTGAGAAGGACATAAATCTGGAAGACCAGGGGTGGAATGCTATGGTTTTAATGTTCGTGTCTGCTCCAAAATGCATGTTGAAAGTTAATCTCCAATGCAACAGTATTAAGAGGTAGGGCCTTCAGGGGTGGTTAGGCCATGAGGACTCCACTCTCATGAATGGACTAATGCCTCACAAGAGGGTGTTATGGGGCAAGTTTGCCCCTTTTGTCCCTTCCTCCATGTGAGGACACAGTGTTCATCCCCTCCAGAGGATGCAGCATCAAGTTGCTGTCTTGGAAGCAGAGAATAGCCCTCACCAGACACAGAACCTACCAGCACCTTGATCCTGGACTTCCCAACCTCCAGAACTGTGAGAAATAAATTTCTACTATTTGTAAATTATTCAGTCTCAGTTATTTTTTTATTTTATTTTATTATTTTGTTTGTTTGTTTGTTTGTTGTCCTTTTTGAGATCGGCCACACCGCGCTCAGCCAGTGAGCACCGTGAGCGCACCGGTCATCCCTATATAGGATCCGAACCCGCGGCGGGAGCGCTGCTGCGCTCCCAGCGTCGCACTCTCCCAAGTGCGCCACGGGCTCGGCCCAGTCTCAGTTATTTTGTTACAGCAACACAAATAGACTAAGAGACTCAGTAACCAGGATGACTCAGAGTACATCATGTAGCTGGACCATGTATAACATGTAACCTTTGGGGTTGCTGTGACAGGGTAAAAGAGGGTTAGAGGGAGCACTCTGTTTCTGTTGCTTATAACAAAATACATCTCATTTTTATAAGAAAATCAAATTTATTGCTTACAGTTTTGGAGGTTAGGAAGTCCAAAGTCCAGGGAACACACCTGGTGAAGGTCTCAGTGGTGGTGACAGTGACCCAGGGGTCTCACATGGCAAAAAATGGTGGAGCAGAGAGAGGGAGAATTCCTCATGCACTCTTCTTTTAAAGCTTTCAGAACATGCCCCTGACCACCATTATTAGTCCATTCACTATAGCATGGTCCTATAATCTAATCACCTCTTCAAGGCCCCACCTTTCAATTACCATAATAGGATTTCCCACCCTCAACAGTTACAGTGAGAATTAAGCTTCTAACATATGAACTTTGGGGCCACAATTCAATCAATCCACAGCAAGCATATTACCTTATACCTTCCTCGGTTTCAAAATTATACACGTCACTTCCTTCATAGGCCATTAGTCATCTGTAGCCACATGATGCCAATCTAACTGCAAGTGAGGCTGAGAAAAGCAGGAGAGCAGCGGAATATCTGATGAGTAGTCTATGTCACAGTAGTCCTATATTTATTTCCTTGAGGGCAAGAATCTGTTTTATTTAGTGATATTCCCAAACATTTAGAAGAGTGCCTGACATATAGTGCTCACTAATAATTGTTGAATCAATCAATCAATGAATTAACACATGGCATCTGAAGCTGGTTTTCCTCCTTTCAAGTATGAATCTACTCTGAAAAGTTTGTAGATAGAGTTAGATACTCAAATTCAGGTTAATATTTCAGAAACAACTAGATTTAACAAAAAGGTATTTTGCTAAGGATTTATTTGACATTGGCAAACTCATTCACAACTGTAATTACAGATTACATAAAGTCTTTTCTAGGGAGCTTAATGATTCTTTAAATTGACTAAAATATGAGAAAATACAATACTCAACTTGAGCTTTTATTTTATTTTTTTAAAATTTTTTTGTGGCTGGTGGGTACAGGGATCCAAACCCGTGACCTGGGTGTTATAAGGCTGCACTCTAATGAGCTGAACTTAGAGTTAGCAAAGTTAGCTTGTATTTATTTATTTTTAATACTCAACTTTAAAAGGCAGCCTGGATTTTGGGTTTTATTTGAAAATGAACAGACTGCAGTCTTCCTAGAAATGGTTGCTTAGGGAGTTAGGAACATTTGGCCATGAGGAGAAGAATTTAGACTGTAGTGATATGAAAAGGCAAGGGGTAGTGAGGCATGGGGGACAATTCAATAAGTAGCAGTTCTTCTGTCTCTAATTCAACACCTGTTCTCAGTTTGACCTGCATGATTAGGAAGGTACAAAGAGTTCAAAACTGGGTTTTCATAAAGGAATCATAGTGATTATAAAATGTAATTCATTATTCATTCATTCTTTCACCAAATGTTTAGTAGGCACGAAATACTTGTGAAGCACAATGGTTGGTGCTGGAGATTCAAGGTACAGAAGACAGACAAGATTTCTACCCTAATGGAACTTATACTCTAATAAGGAAGACAGACACTTGACAACTATTAGAATAATAAGCACAACTTTGGTTGCAAAAAGGGAAGTACCAGGTGCTATGGAGTGACAAACTGGGGGACTACGCCTGATTTTAAGTGGTAGGAAAGTAGGGTCAGGAAAGATCTCCTCTAAAAATAAAAGTTTCAACTGAACCTAAAGAATAAGGAAGATTTTGCACTGGAAAAGTGAAGGGAAGAGAATTGCAGATGGAGGGAATAGCTTTGTCCTTACAAACCACTATGAAGTCACACAGGATTGCATGCTTGATTGTACAGCTGGAGAAGCTGTAGAAGAAAGTGACTTGTTCAAGGGACATTGTTTAACAAGGAGCTTAATTAGTACCATAAGCCATGTTCCTATCCTTTCCTGACACAAGCAGTGTCTGAGCCAGTCACTCCTGTAGCTCATCAGGCACATCAACCAACCACGAACTAGAAGATGTAACAGGTATCAATTTTCAGCTTGTTTCACAGGGTGCAGGATGAGAACTAAAGAGCCCTAAATGGCTCTCATGCAGGAAGAGGGTGGTGTGTAGTGGCAGAGGAGGCAGCTTCCTCTGTGAAAGCCAAGCGCTAAAAGCAGCTGCTTGTGACATTTCCATCAGCAGTCCTCCCTCACTCATTGTGTATGAGGCACACATCAGATGTTCTGGTTTATGATTTCAGCTTCAGAGTACATATCCTTTGAGATCCAAGCTCACTTATCTCTACCAGTGGTGTGGTGCCTGCTCATTAACTGGGCTCTAAAGCCCATCTGAGAGTGATAACTAACCAAATGCTGAGAATATTGGTACCCCTATCTCTTACCCTCAAGGAGATCTGCAAACTTGTTGATTGGTTTAGTCTCAGGCCCCAAGTTTCTAGTGTCTGTACTTTCTAGAAAGTGACAAAGTACAGGCCGCCAAAATGATTCTGCAGATGCCAGAACCATGTCAGAGCACAAGGTCACATACGGCTACTGTCTTCTGTTTATATCAGCCCAGAAGACAATCTATTCTCTTGACATGTAGAGGCTAACACTTGGAGGTCCCAAGTAAGCATCACTTTATCCTTTAGGTAGATCAGACCTAGGGATGGCCAAGTCTTTGCCTTTTCATATTGTGTTTAACTCCTCAGGTACATTAAAGTAGAAAAATCTGTTATTTACAGGGCAGATAACAGAGGAAAGCCCTTATAGGTTTTTATTTCTGTGATTCAAGAACACATATCTTGATTTGACTGAGATGTCAGCAAGTGAAAAGATATGGTTGCATACTGACTAATCCCCAAAACTTTAAAAGTTCCTGATATTCTGGTCATTAAAAAATACATCACTTTAGGGCCGGCCCGGCGGCGCACTGGGGAGTGCACTGCTTGGGAGTGCGGCGGCGCTCCCGCCGAGGGTTCAGATCCCATGTGGAGACCGGTTCCTGCTCACCGAGGGTTGCAATCGGCGCTCCCGCCGAGGGTTCAGATCCCATGTGGAGACCGGTTCCTGCTCACCGAGGGTTGCAATCGGCGCTCCCGCCGAGGGTTCAGATCCCATGTGGAGACCGGTTCCTGCTCACCGAGGGTTGCAATCGGCGCTCCCGCCGAGGGTTCAGATCCCATGTGGAGACCGGTTCCTGCTCACCGAGGGTTGCAATCGGCGCTCCCGCCGAGGGTTCAGATCCCATGTGGGGACCGGTTCCTGCTCCCCGAGGGTTGCAATCCCGTTACCGGTCAGGAAAAAAGACAAAAAAAAAAAAAAAAAAAAAAATACATCACTTTAGAGATTATTGTTAAGCATTGCCATTGAAGTCTGTTAACTTTCTTCCAAAAATGCTAGGTCATATAATCTCTCAGATTACTCCCCCAAATCATTTCATGGTTATGAAAACCACTGGAAAATAAATGTAAAATGGTTTTCTCTTTAAATAATAAAATTACAATAACAATAACAATAATTTGCTCTAATTTAAATGACAGCAGTGTTTGAGCACCGAAGCTGCTTGCTTTATCATTGGGAGGCCACATTCGAATGAGTTTCCTGTCAGGAATCTTTTTATAACCAGATATTAGACCCAATTTTGGACGATTTGAATGATGGGTAAGCTTGGAAGGAGCATACTAAAGTTAAGAGTGAAGTTGTATCAGGGCTCCGTAGTCTACATTATTTCTCAACTTCCATGAGTATACGTCTAGGGTAATAAAACTACTTCTCTGCTTATGACAAAGTAAACTCTGGTAAAATTCACTCATTTAGTCTACAAATATTCAAAGAAAATCTTCTATATTCATTGTACCAATGAGTAATACATGATTCCTGTCTTATAATACATAATTTAGTAGGGACTATTATACAATAGACTGAGCTCTAAGGCCAGAGATTGGGTCTGTTTTGGTTACCATTTTTTTTTTTTTTTTTTTTTTTTTTTTTTTTTTTTTTTTGTGGCTGGCTAGTACAGGAATCGAACCCTGGACCTTGGTGTTATCAGCACTACTCTCTAACCAAATGTCAATTGCCATTTTATAACCAGGGATAACACAGAGTCAATATCAGGGTGGGAGATCAGTAAATATTGGTTGAATGTCTAAACGTATGAACAAAAACATAAATGATGTTACCTTTCTAATACAAGGAGGCATCAGATTTTTTGACAACCACATTTTGTTTATTTGTTGACCAAAATTACATCAAACATTTCTAACATCAGCCATCAATAACTCAGATTCTAGTCAGGTCTGTGGAAAGTTAACTTTAATTTTTTACTTCTTGTAATAAGTCTGTGGCCTTCAGGTAGTTAACAGCACTGGCTACAGAAGAAAAAAAAAGAGGATGTTAGAAAGTGAGGGATATTTAAATCAGCATCATGAAGTTGTATTTAGAGGTTTTATTTCAAACAGGCTATTCTGAAGATAACTACAAAGTGTGTGTGTGTGCCTTTTTTTTTTTTTGGCAAATGCCAATTCAAAAATAGGAAGAAAAGCTATTTACCATGTTATTTAAGACACAGTTTTTCTATCCTAAAATTTTTCCATCCTTTTTTCGGAGTTTAAAGAACATGGTTGCCAGCTACTGCATTATACATAAGTAGAAAGGAAGAAAGAGAAGCTAAAGATTCTAGGAACTAGAAAATCCAATTATTGCTTAGATTTTAAACACTACCTATGTGGCCTTGGATAAATTTGAACTTTTTCATTTGTAAAGTAAAGGGAATTGGATTAAATTATTTTTCTTCTTTTTTTTTTTTTTGGCAGCTGGCCAGTAAAGGGACCTGAACCCATAACCTTGGTGTTATAAGGCCATGCTCTAACCAGCTGAGTTCTAGATTATTTCTAACCCACTGATGGAGTTTGTATGTGTTGTCCCCTCCAAAACACATGTGGAAATTTGATCTCCAATGTGGCAGTGTTGGAAACTGAGTCATGGGGGTGGATCGCTTATGAATAGGTTAATGCTCTCCCTGGGGGCAGGGGGGAGAGAGTAATGAGTGAGTTCTTGCTCTATTAGTTCCTGTGAGAACTTGTTGTTTAAAGGACCCTGGCACCTCCTCTCTCTCTCTCGCTTCCTGTTGCCATGTGATCTGCTTGTAGCAACTGGCTGCCTGCCACTTTCTGCCATGAGTAGAAGGAGCCTGAGGCCCATGCCAGATGCAATCGTCCCAGAATCATAAGCCAAATAAACCTCTCTTCTTATAAATTACCCAGTCTAAGGTATTTCTGTTATAGCAACACAAAACAGACTAAAACAGAAAATTGGTACCAAGAGTGGGGTGTTGCTAAACAGATACCTGAAAATGTGGATGCATCTTTGGAGCTGGGTAATGGGCAAAGGTTGGAGGAGTTTGGAGGACTTAGAAGAAGAGAAAAAGATGAGGGAAAGTTTGGAATGTCTTACAGACTTATGTGGTGATGAGCAGAATGCTGATAGAAATATGGACAGTAAAGGCCATGTGGATGATGAGGTCTCAGATAGAAGTGAGGAACTTATTGGGAATTGGACAAAAGATAAGCCTTGCTACACCATAGCAAGAAACCTGGCTGCACTGCGTCCATGCCCTTGGAACTTTATGGAAGTTGGAACTTAATAGTTGTGAACCAGAGCATTTGGCCAAAGAAATTTCTAAGCAGCAAAGCATTAAGAACGCTGCATGACTACTTCTAAAAGCCTACTTTGAGTTATGGCAGCAAAGGCATAATGTAAAGCCAGAATTTAAAATGGAAGCAGAAAGTAAAGTTTCGGAAAATTTGCAGCCTGGCCATGTGGTAGAGAAGTGGAGAGCAGGAGAAAAATGCAAGGGTGAAGCTGATAAACTGTTTGCTAATGACAGTATCTTGGCAGTGAGGCAGCCAGATGCTAAGAATCAGGACAAATGGAAAAAATGCCCTAAAGGCATTTGAGAAGTCTGGAAGGGTGCCCCACCCACCACAGGTCCTGAGGCCTAGGAGTGAGTTATCCTGGAGGACAGACCTGGGGCGCAGCTGCCCTCAGGATCCTGCTCCCTGCATTCCAGCTGCTCTGGCTGGAACAGCCCCAAGTGTGGTTCGTGCAGCAGCCCTGTAGAGTAGAGGCCTGACACCTCAGTGGCGTCCGTGTTTGTTAAGTTTGCAGTCCAGCAGGACATGTGAGCAGTGGAGGCGTGGCAGCCTCCACCCAGATTCCAAAGGGTGTATGGAAAAGCCTGGGGGCCCAGGTAGAGACCTGCCGCAGGGGCGGAGCCACTGCAGAGGCCATCTACTAGACCAATGCCAAGCAGGAAAGTGGGGTCAGAGCCCCCACAGAGAGCTCCCACCAGGGAAATGTTTAGTAGAGCCAAGGCAACAGGGCTGCCACCAGGACCCCAGAACTTTGGGGCCACTGGTAACATGCAACACCAGCCTGGAAAAGCTGTAGGCACCACCGCTGCCCACTGGGCTGTGCCTGGCAGAGCTGTGGAAGTGAGGTTGCCCAAGGCTTTGGGGGCCCAGATGCCCAGTTGTGCCCAGGATGCAGGACTTGGAGTCAAAGAACATTATTTTGGAGCTTTAAGACATAATGTCTGCCCTGCTGGGTTTTGGACTTGTTTGGGGTCTGTTTTTCCTTTCTTCTGGCCTTTTCCTCCCTTTTGGTATGGGAATGTATATCCAATGCCTGTTCCACCATTGTGTCTTGGCAGTAGATAAATTTGGTTTTGACTTTTACAGGTTCACAGCTGGAAGGACTTTTGCTTTTGGTCTTAGAGGAGACTTTGGACTTTTAAGTTGGTGCTGGAACAAGTTAAGACTTTTGGGACTGTTGGGATACATGTTTTGCATGTGAGAGGAACATGAATTTGGGGGGGGCCAGGGGCAGAATGATGGAGTTTGGATGTGTTATTCCTTCCAAAACTCATGTGGAAATTTGATCCCCAATGTGGCACTATTAGAAACTGATTGAGTCATGGGGGCGAATCCCTTATGAATGGATTAATGCTCACCCTAGGGGGGAGGGAGTGATGAGTGAGTTCTCGCTCTTATTAGTTCCTGTGAGAGCTGGTTGTTTATAGGACCTTGGCACTTCCTCTCTCTCTTGCTTCCTGTCACCATGTGATCTGCTTGTACCCACTAGCTGCCTGCCACTTTCCGCCATGAATAGAAGCAGCCTGAGGCCCATGCCAGATGCAACTGTCCCAGAATCGTAAGCCAAATAAACCTCTTTTCTTTATAAATTACCCAGTCTCAGGTATTTCTGTTATAGCAACACAAAACAGACTGAAACACCCATCCTCCAGTTTGAAAATTCTATGATTTCATCTGATAAGCAAACTCTCCCTGTTTTCATCCTTGTTGTTATGTGCAGAATGCTCAATCATTTCCAGTTTTTTGTTTTTTTTTTTTAAAGATGACCAGTAAGGGGATCTTAATCCTTGACTTGGTGTTGTCAGCACCACGCTCTCCCAAGTGAGCTAACCGACCATACCTATATAGTGATCCAAACCCATGGCCTTGTTGTTAACAGCACCACACTCCCAAGTGAGCCACAGGCCAGCCCCCATTTCCAGTTTTTAAAAAAATCACTTACAACAGATGCTTAAAATAAAAGTTACCTCTCTATAGAATGTCTGCCTTTCTTTTTTCAGGTAGTCATGGCACAACTTAAAAATTATTTTAAATAATCCAGGTAAAGATATAAAGAAGAAAATAAATACCACCTTATAATCCTACCACTGAAAGCTAGACATCCTTAACATTTTGAGTTATAATTTTCTATTACTTTTGTGCCCATATTTTCATAAATTATGATCACTTAGTACTTACTGTTTTGAAACCTGCATTCTTTTTTCGTGACCGGTAACGGGATCGCAACCCTCAGTGTCACACCCGTACCACGACCGGCAACGGGATCGCAACCCTTGGTGTCGCGCCCGCACCACGCTCAACCAGTGAGCAGACCAGTCTCTATATGGGATCCGAACCCTCGGCAGGAGTGCTGCCGCACTCCCAAGCGCCGCATTCTACCTAGTGCGCCACTGGGCTGGCCCGAAACCTGCATTCTTTATTTAACAATACATCATAAACATTTCTCCATATTCTCATAAAGCATGACATTTTTCATGGCTGCATTTGTAATTCATAACTTGGAAATACTACATATTAACTCATCTATTATTGTTTGCCATGTAGGTTATTTATAGTCTCTCTTTATTATAAATAACACTGCAGTGAACAAACTTGTGCAAGAATATCTGATTATTTCCTAAGGATAATTTCCCATAGCTAGAATTACTCCTACTAGCAATATATGAGAGTGCTGGTTTCCAGATACCCTTGAGGCACTGGGTTTTATAATTTAAGGAAATTGTTGCCAATATACCATGTGAAAAACCTTTGAGGTACTAGGCTTTATAACTTAGAGAAACTACTGTTGATATGCATTTCTAATTATCATTGAACATTTTTCTGTATTTTGTTTTGGTCATTTGCAATTCTTTCTTTTGTTGTTGTTAAACGTCTATTCCTTTCCCTTGCCTATTTTTCCATTTGTTCAATTCTTTTCTTTTGGAGACACCTCAAATGCCTCATTATTTTTGATGGGATATATTTTACAAGTTGCCCTGCAGATTCAGTGAGATTTAAAGTTATTTTTGAAGATCAAAATTGCCATAATTATGGCCCCAGACTAAAACTTCAATTAATGCCTTTTTTTTTTTAATAGTTTTCCTCTGGCCTATCCATGAATCATTTTATGATTTTTTGTTTTTCAAATGTAAAACTTACCAGTTAATCATTTTAGGGCTCCATTTTGGAGCACCTTTTCCATAGATATTTTAATAATAAAATATTTTGAATAAAATATTAATACTTGGTTAATTCTATGCATTGAAACATTTGTAGATCTTAAACACTGGTGGGCCAATACTGGATAAATCGGAAGAACATTAGCACATTGCAGGTATTCAATTTTTAAATGTAAAACCTACTTGAAAATTATAATGGCAGAACAAAGGATTTATAAACACTATGTTCCTACAATTTGTCTCAACAGATTTCTATGGGTGGACTAACTATGTAAATAAAAGGTACACACTTTGGAAGTGGCTACTTTCATTAGAACTTTTGAAAAACAAAAAGTGTTCAGTCATCCTGACAAAGGGAGCGCTCTTCAGAGTCTTTAGGAAGAAAATTAAGCCAGAAACACTGGAAACCCACAGGACTCCCTTACTTTAGTTACTCCCTTCCTGGGCACTGACTATCGACTTACTATTGTTGATAGTTGATCATTTAAAAGAACAACTTGTAACATACTGGCTATTTATGAAATAACAATGCACATCTTCCCATAATTTATTGCCCCTTTACCTTTTCCTGATCCTTTCACTGCTAAATAGAGAAATTTCATAATTGTATGAGGCTAAATGTCTTTTTTTAAGAGCAGAAATAAGGTCTGAATTGGGAAAAAAACTACTGCCACTTTGTTAGATTTCTAAGTTGAACCAATCCATTAATCTTTATTATATCATAAGGGATAAGGAAGTATATTTATATATGCCTACATCTGCTGAGGAAGCTGGCTTCTGATCAGTATTTTTCTGAAAGATGGGGCTGGCAGGTTAGCTCAGTTAGTTAGAGTGCGGCTTTGTAAGATGATGAAAGGTAAAGCACTTAAAATCAATATTTTTATTGCATCTCTTACTTCAGTGAAGCTAAAATTAAGGGCTTACTTACCTTAGGTTTTATTTACTGCTTTATGTTCTAGGAGAAGCAAAGCAGCTACCTGTTGTGTATTGAGGTCAAGTCCTGGGACCAGCACGGATCTAAAAACATGACAGTTTCTTGGAATCAAAATAATAAAGAAAAAACACTGGAATTCTAGTTATTCTTGTTGGGGAAGTGAAGACTGAATTGTGGAATTTACTGCAGCATAGATTCTTAAGACTTGCCAGAAAAATAAAGACAACCAGATAAAAGTGGTTTTACACTGGGCAACTCTATGTAAACTGCTTACAACAGTGCCTGGCACAGAGGACATGCTTTAAGTGTTAGCTGCTATTTATCATCATCATTGTTATACTGACACCCACACTTTGAAATAATCAACAAATATTTATTAGCCATAGAGGTGCATCTATACATCAATCTGTGTGATACTAAGAGAAGAAACAGCTCTCTTTGTAAGAAATTTAAAGAGAGACATTTTGAAGGAGAAAAGATAGGAAGTTATATTGTCAAAGAAAAAAATATTCAGTTTCTTTGAGTCAATGTGCTTTGCCAGCTGAGTTGGATCAAAGGTTGAGAAAAGTTCATAGCCTATTATTTTTCAAGGGAGTTAAAAACAGAAATCACTAATATTTAAGTTAACAAACAGAAATAAATTACACAGTAACAATTTATTGCTTTTCAACAATTCTGGTGTCACAAAATTTAACTGAGCCAAAGTCCACAGATATTGAATGCGAAAATCAAACTTCCCAGGGAAGTCAGGCATTGGAGTGTAGGCCTAGAGAGTAAACTTTTTAATTTTTTTCCTGATGAGGGTGGAATGCCAAGAGGGAGAGGCCCAGGGAAAGACTGACTAATCAGCTGCCTAGAGACTTGGCTTCATGAGAATGCCCATACCCTTCCTTCACCCATGTATTTCTCCATCTCTGAACACCTTTATTTTTGGATTCCTCCCAGTCTACAAAAACAAAGATGGGATAAAAGGAACTGTACTACAGTTGTACTGGACAGTCAAGAGGTGGAAAATGTTCTTTAGTGAGTTATAATTGTCTTGTAAGCTCTTTGAAAAGGAGTAAGCAAAAATCTTCTTGAAAAGAAAGTCTCAATTCCTAGTAGAGATTATCTTAGAAAGATCAATTTTCCAAATTGGCAGGAAGTCGTACTAAACATTAGCACAAAATTAAAGTTTGCTTCCATTATACAGATAGAAAATCTAGGGACATTAGGCCTCTCTTATCTACCTTTTAATATACCATTTCCCTCCCTCTCCCAGCTTTCTCTCCTATGAAGAGAAAAGGAGAAATTTGCTTTGCTAACCTGAGAAAAAGTTTTCTGCATGGGGAATGTATAAATTGGATAACAAAATGTTTATATGGCTATCCAAAACTCAATGTAATTTCTGAATTCTATGGTTTTTGCATCCTTAATAGCAGATAACACATTAGGAGTTTGGAATGCCTGAATTTTAAAATACAAAGACTGTATACAATTTTGCCTGAGGTCCCTAATACTTCAGCAAATTCACTAGTAGCCTAGAGGAACCCTTCCCATGGATTGGTATGCTTATGAGTATATAATGTTAAAAAATAAAAATAAAAATAAGAAAAGAGACGAAGGACTTCCAGAGGAGGTAGGGCAAGATAAAGAATTTAATTTGCAAGCTAATGATTTTCCAAAATAATCATGCACCCCTGGAAGGAAATAGGAAATGAAACATATGTAATTGGGATTTGGAGGTGGCCTTCCAAAACAATTTATTAGAGGGCAAATAATAATTATGTACAAAGAACCTGGTCTGTAAACATGATAATTATGAAACTTAATTAATTCACATTAATTAGCAGAAAAGCTAGACTGAATTAAGAAGTTTGAATTATATAATAGGATTACTAAAACTGCTCCCTTGTTAGTCTGCTTGCCTCCCTTCCACCTCTATGTTATTCCGTACACAGCTCACTAGGCAGCAGGCAGAAGTGCTTTCTATGAAGAAGAAACAGCATGTACAAAGGCTAAAGGCTAAAGGTTGGGACTGTGAAACAGCTCTGCATTTTCCTACGTCTTATTACCCTCCTCATCCCAATCCTTCCCTATAATCTCAGGATTTTGAGCAAAACAAATGAATGAAAATAGCCTAACACTTAAGAACACAGGCTATGAGTTAAGTAGATCTAGATTTAAATATCAGCTTTATTTTATGGTATTTATAAGCTAAAAATTACCCAACTTATGACTAAGCATAAGAGTAATACAACTGTAATGCAACTGTAAGTTTGGAGGGTGGAATAGGATTGCCCTAGGCTCTTGGTGGAAGGCCGTTGTTTACAAGCATGATTGCAGTGACTACAAGTTCCCCCAGTAAATCCTGGAGTCTACACCTCTCTCATTCAACTAGGTTCTGTAAGTTGCTTGGTAGCCATCATAGCCTGAATTATGCATTCCCATGTTATGGTTAAAGTATATTTGGGCTGTGTCTCATGCATGATGCTGTCTCACCACGGTTGATCAAATGAGTAGCTAGTGAAACAGAGGGGATACACATGATGGAGTTAGAAGGCTCCCAGATTGACTGACTAATCTTTTAATTGGAAACAGGAGCAAAAACCCATTATCTAGCTTGTTTGGGCCTAATGGAGCATGAAATGAAGGCCATACCTAATCCTCTACTTGGATGGCCACACTGATGTGTGTTGCCTGTTTGCGATTTGTGGTTTTCTGCCTCCCATTGGCCTCTCATGTGGCATATAACTTCTCCAGTTTCTAGTTCCTGCTGGGGCTATGGCAATCATTCCCAAGACAACCTTCATGAGGTGTGTGTGTGCGTTGGGGGGAAGGGGGAGGATGAGGAGTTGTGAAAACAATGGCTGCTGTAGAATGGTGTATTCTGAGTTTGGTGAGTTACTACACTTTTGGCTTTGTGGTAAACGAGTAGACCAGCTGTCCTGGGGGTAAGCAGCATAGAACAAAGAGTATTCCTCCACTACGAGATTTTCCAGTTTTTTTCTTGCTACCAAATTACAGGTGGTAGACAGTCAGAGGGATGTGTACATTTATTTATTTATTTATTTGTCCTTTTTGAGACCGGCCGCACCGCGCTCAGTCAGTGAGCACTGTGAGCGCACCGGTCATCCCTATATGTGAGCGCACCGGTCATCCCTATATAGGATCCGAACCCGCGGCGGGAGCGCTGCTGCACTCCCAGCGCCGCACTCTCCCGAGTGCGCCACGGGCTCGGCCCTTGGGATGTGTATATTTATAAGACTAAAGAAGGCTCCCAATTAATGCCCTTCGTCTAAGACCACAAGTTCTAACACACTAGAGAGAAAGGAATTTGTCCATCTGGCTGCAGAGTCTGGGGCTGAAGGCTGTGTAGTACAAAGAACGAAGTGGGCCATTTCAGTCACAGTGACCACGGTGACCAAAATGAAACAATAGGTCTAGGATAGGGGAAATTTGTGGATGAAGTTGTAAGGAGCTCTACCAGGCCTCTTAAACTTGAATCCTGATCTGCCAAATGTGATAATGGAAACAGAGTCTCCACATAGGGAAGGGACTGCCAAATCTTGTTATTATAACCATTGTTCCAAGATTAAACTTTTTTTTTTTTTGGCAGCCGGTGTGCAAGGAGATCCAAAACCTTGACCTTGGTGTCATAATACCGGGCTCTAACCAACTGAGCTAACTAGCCAGCCCCTGAGATTAAATTTTTCCTAGGGCACCTGGCTGGTTAGGTGAGTCAGTTAGAGTGCGGCCTTATAACACCAAAGTAATGGGTTTGGATCCCCATACCAGCCAGCTGCCAAAAAAACAAATAAATAAACAAATTTTTCCTAGGGAATCTTTCATAAATCACCACTGGCGCCATGAGGAGGACTCAGGTGGTGGGGGAAGCACTCCCCTTTTTGCCTACTTCTTAAATACTGCACCAGAGACCACAATGGCACAGACCAGCCTGCTGCAAGGTTTTGTTTGCCCCACTTCTCCATCTGCCTGCTTATTCCACACTTTCTAACCCTCTCACAATTTTCCGTCATTGTTGCGTTCCCCTTTATATTGATTAAAAATAAAGTGTTGAGAGTTTTAAGAATTCTATGTTCTTTTCAATTTTTGAATAATGTATCTCATAGAACTGTCAAGCAAACATGGACTATAGTTAGTGCTACATGGGTAAATTCTTCATACAGTACATTATTTATTATTTATTCATTCATTCATTCATTCATTCATTCATTTATTCTTCAAAAAAGATGACCAGTACGGGGATCTTAACCCTTGACTTGGTGTTGTCAGCACCACGCTCTCCCAAGTGAGCTAACCGGCCATCCCTATTTAGGGATCCAAACCCGTGGCCTTGGTGTTATCAACACCACACTCTCCCAAGTGAGCCACAGGCCAGCCCTCATACAGTACATTTTAAACATCTGAATTTGGATGCCTAGAAGGGTATGGACTCTTTTTCTACACTGCATACCATTCATTTTCTTATAATGGGCTGATTAAATTTTTCCTAGTCCTTGAAGGCTTTTCAGTTTGAATTCTTGATTTAGATTAAACTTGACTGAAGTTCAGGAGTAAGTAGAGTGATTCACCAATAAACAAACTTACAAAATATGAAGGTGTGGGCGACATCACACCAAGGGTTGCGATCCCTACCCATCACGAAAAAGACAAAAAAAAAGAAAGATTGATGATGAAAAAATCTACATTAGTTAGGGCAACCTTTACACCCTACCCACAAGGGTACAGCCTTATTCTGTGACAGCAAAAAGATAATCATATCAGGGTATAATAACGGGCATAACATCTGAACTCATGATTTGTGCAAAAGGTAAGATGGAGGGGGGGGGTTCACTATTAATATGTAGCTCAGAAGTAGATTGGTAGCCCATGGATCTTATTTGGGCACAGATGTTACCGGTACTGTGTGGTACAGAGGATCATGGCAGATTTGGCATTCTCAGAGGTCACCGCAAATTGAGTTCTGTGCTTTATTTAAGCCTCATCTTGTTCACCGGGTAAAATACCCATGCCTGGTTCCCAAGGAAGCTGGACACATAAAGCTAGTCATTATGACCTAAAGAGGCCTCCTTGGCTACATGTACCCCTCTCCTGGGTCACAAAAGGCTTGATGTGCAGCTGTTCAGAAATTACAACTGTCTGCTGCTACTGTTGGGCAAGGGCCATATGGTTCAAGTTCTCACACCAAAAGATCTCACAGCATGGAGTATGGGTGCCAGGACACCCAGAACTTCCTGCAATATAGGTGATCTTAAAATTAAGCTGTTGAAAACACATGTGCCAACATCTCTGCCCCCTAGTTTAGCTTCCTAGAGACTCAAAACTATCCCAAATTCAGGTAAGCAAGGGGTAGTTCCCTGCAGTGCACCTTCTGGTTTCAAAGACAGCTTTCATGGCCAACAGCTTTCATATGGTTGTTTAGCTCTACCATGGGTAAAAGGAAACTAGAATGGGGCCTTTCAAAGTCAAGATTGCCTCAAATTCTATGAATTAGTCTCTTATGGTATTAATAGTTACAAATGACAAATTCTACTTATGCCTTTTTGGTTAGAACTAAATGATTACTTCCTGATGACTCCAGACAAAACTGATTATGTGACCTTGGGCAAGTTATTTAACCTCTCTATATCTGTATCTTTCTATAAAATGGGGATTATAATAGTTCCTAGTTTATAACATTTTTGTGAGGAGTTAATGAGTTTATACATGTAAAGTGCTTAGAGTGGCACTTGGTGTGTAGTTAAGTATTCCATAAATCTTAGCTGTCATCAATTTATTATTGTTATTATTGATCCCCCTACCTCTATCCTATCTTCCTAAAATACTTTACTAAAGACAGGAAGGAAGGAAGGGAGAGAGAGAGGAAAGAAGGAAGTAAAGAAGAAAGAGGGAAGAGAAGATGCTCAGGGTTAGGACTTGAGTAGCCAGAGTCAAAGAAGAAAACAGGTCTCACAAACAGGTAGGACAACGGTTGAGAAGGAACCCTTGTTAGGGAAGATCCTAAACAGTAATGATGTAGGTTACAAAGAGCATGGGCCAAAACTTTCCCTTACAAGGAACAGAAGACAAGCCATATCAGACCACAGAATGGGGGTTGGCTGGTTAGCTCGCTTAGGAATGTGGTGCTGGTAATACTAAGGTCACGGGTTTGGATCTCCATATAAACCAGCTGCCACCAAAAATAAAAAAGGAGTTATAGACCACAGAATGGACTGAGGGTATGGGAACTGGACTACCATAGATAAAGAGCCTAAGGTGATCTGGTTCAAAACAAACTGAGCTAGGGAATAAATAGGTCAAAAAGGAATATTCTTAGCTACTGTTTTCCATATAGATTGTTTTCCAACCTTTAAAGTCATTAAGCATTACTGACAGTTTATCGTAAGTTTTTTAGGTTTTTTCTAACTTTTGTGCTTTTTAATTTTTTTTTTTTTTTTTTTTTTTTTTAAGATGACCGGTAAGGGGATCTTAACCCTTGACTTGGTGTTGTCAGCACCACGCTCAGCCAGTGAGCGAACCGGCCATCCCTATGTGGGATCCGAACCCGGGGCCTTGGTGTTATCAGCACCGCACTTTACCGAGTGAGCCACGGGCCGGCCCGTGCTTTTTAATTTAAATTAATTTTTAGACAGTTATTAAGAAACAATGTAAATGTCCCATACTATCAAGCCATTCCAAATATTTAAAAATGTAGTAAATAGTATATACAATATGATTCCTTGAAAAACATAAACATATATGTATCTGCACCAAAAAAATTCTCAAAGACCCAAAGAAGCAGTAAATCAAATCCTTGGCCACCAAAATTACCAAATACACAAAGAACCAGTGACTGAAAATAGTAATTTTTGACTTATTTGTTATGCTGAAGGAATTTTTATTGCAAATAATTTGTTTTCTACCAAACTGCTCTGACCAAATCATCTCATGCCAGCAGAGAGCCAGAGAAGCAACTGATTAGAATGGTGAACTGGTGCAGGCGGGGGAGATAAGCAAAGGGTCAAAACAAGAAGAGCTGAGGAGAGATGAGGCAAGGTTAAGGAGTGGCTTGGCATGCACCACACCAACATGGAGTTAGCCTTTCTTCAAAGAATGACAGGTACATCGGTGATGCAGACTCAGGCCTTGGGAAGCAGCAGGACTACATTTGACACAACGTGAAATTAGATGAAGAAGATGCTGTGAATGAGAGGGATCTCAACTTTAAAGAAAGAATGTTTTTAGGATTGGCATTATCTCCTTTACTCTAGGTATTTGCTTAGCAAATCCTTTTTTCATACATGGTTCAAAAGCTAATTTTAGGGGGCTGGCCGGTTAGCTCAGGTGGTTAGAACGCAGCCTTGTAACACCAAGGTCAAGATTAGGATCCCCATAACAGCCAGCTGCTGGAAATTTTTTTAAAAAGCAAATTTTATTTTCCTTTTTCCCTATTAAATTATTATGAATTACGAGTAGGGGGAATGTCCTGGGGGGGGGGGGTTGTTGTTGTTATGAGGCTGTGCTCTAACCAACTGAGTTAACCGGCCAGCCCTGGGGGAATACTCTTAATTGATTAAATATTCTATTTTTAAAAAATGTTTTCCTGTATTGTTTACTGTTAGTAAAATGGTATAAATAGCACCTTCTTTCCTACATCACAAAAATGGACAACTGAGGGAATGTAAGTGAAGTAGGTAAATTCCAGAGAAAACACAATGTAATTTTACTTTTCTCCTTTTCCAGAAAAAGCAACTGAGCAACTTACTCAGCTTGAAGAGTACCTATATTGTTATAATTTACAAATACTGCATTTGCATTTTCCATCCCATCACTAATTTCTGAGTTAGAATTCTTACCTTGAAACCTTCAGAAATTTTGCTCACTTAAGCTTGCAAACAACAGTACAGCATTTCCCTGAGGCAGATTACCATAACATCATCCAACCGATCAACCTTTAAAACAGAAATGTGAGAGCTGGCC
Organism: Galeopterus variegatus; assembly: GCF_000696425.1. Classification (NCBI taxonomy): domain Eukaryota; kingdom Metazoa; phylum Chordata; class Mammalia; order Dermoptera; family Cynocephalidae; genus Galeopterus; species Galeopterus variegatus. Next base: position 57,201 of record NW_007731608.1, on the reverse strand, counting down.
CGGTGGCGCACTGCTACAGTGCGCCGCTTGGGAGCGCAGCGGCACTGCCGAGGGTTCAGATCCCACATGCAGACCGGTTCCCACTCACTGGCTGAGCGAGGTGCAGGTGCGACACCGAGGGTTGCAATCCCGTTGCCGGTCCCGGTCCGGTACGGGTGCGACACTGAGGGTTGCAATCCATTGCCAGACACGAAAAAAGACAAAAAAGGAAAAAAATAATAATAATAATAATAAAAAAAAAAAAACAGAAATGTGAGTCCTGGGAACTATGATAAAGCTAAAAGCCAAAGAAATCACCACACCTTCTCTAGTTTTGATGTAATGGTTTTGAAAGAACCCATCTTAAAAATTGTACCTGGTACAAAAAAGAGAACCTGGAGCTTGGGGATATGGTTCTTCCGATCATGCCATTCTGGGCAGCTTTAGAAAAGTCTTTTGGCTTCTTTGGGCCTGAATTTCCTTTTCTGTAAAGTGTGTGTGTGTGTTGGGGAGGGGGGAGTTAGATGATCTCCAACTTTCTCTAATTTCTAAATTTCTCATCCCACACTTCCTGTGACATTTATTTCTTCAATGTCTTATGGCTTAAATCAGGAGGAAAATCTAGCACAAGAGCAAGAATTTTACCTGTTTTATTTTTTTTTTATTTTTTATTTTTTTCCTTTTTTGTCTTTTTTCGTGTCCGGCAACGGATCGCAACCCTCAGTGTCGCGCCCGTACCGGACCGGGACCGGCAACGGGATCGCAACCCTCGGTGTTGCCCCCACACCTCGCTCAGCCAGTGAGCGGGAACCGGTCTGTATGTGGGATCCGAACCCTTGGCGGGAGCGCCACCGCACTCCCAAGCGGCGCACTGTAGCAGTGCGCCACCGGGCCGGCCCTACCTGTTTTATTTTTGCTATTATCATTTTTGCTAGCTTACTCACCCTGTTTCTTTTCCAGCTAAGAACTCTGGAGTTGCTTTTCATCTTTCCCTTTTACGCACTTGATAGACAAATATGAATTCATAAACACTCGTAGAAAACTTTCCAAGATTTACCAATCACTCTTGCAAATACAATCTCATTTGATTATCACAACTCAGGCTTGCAGGTATTATTTCTAATTTACCTGGTGAGGAAACTGAAGCCCAGAAGAGACCAGTGAATTAACTGCCAAAGTAACACAGATAGTAGTTATGGGATGAGGTCTTCTGAACCCAAAGTCCATACTTTTTTCGTAACAATAAAGTCCCTAGCATGGGGCAGATCCAGGTTTTGTAGGGCCTGAAGTGTATACAATTTTGGTCACTATCTTCAAGAAAAGGAAAACAAAATTATAATACAACATTAAGTATGATCCTGTAAATACATTGTTAGGACCTCTCTCACAGCCTTGGAAGGGGTCTATTCAAGTGAGGGGCCATTAGGGTTAATCTTTAGGATTAAGTTTCATGGAAAATCTGGTTTTCCATGGTTATACATTTAGTGCTTACTATATGCTAGGCACTGAAATAAATTCTAGTTTTATTATCATAACACAGTAACCCTATGAGGTAGGTATTATTCTTGTTCTACAGGGTGGCAAAAGAAGGTTGGAGAGGTAAAATGATTTGCCTAAGGGAACAGGCTAGTAAGTGCAAGAATCAAAGCTGGAACTCAGGAGACCTGGCTCCCAGGTCCATATCATGAATCTACTACACTATGCTGCTCTATAGCCTTCTTTTGAAGTTTCCTGGGAATCATCTTATTTTACCACTTCCCACTACATTCCATAGTGTAGGCCCTTATAAATTCATACCTGACTTTCCCAACCATCTACATAAATGCTGCTGCCACCCTAACAATCCTAGGGCACTGGTGTTCTAATTCCTGGCCACTCCAATGACGTGAAGTGCATTTATCAAATGTAAAAAGCAATTATTGGTCATGGATTCCATACTGTCTTCTACTAACATGTTGAACTGTTACTGAAAACTTTTTGTTGTGTAAAACAGAGGAAGGCTGGGTGAGAGGAAATGCATTAAACCTCTCAGGATCTGATCCCCCATCCCTACTCCTCCTCAGTCTCAGGTTCTTTATTTGCCAAAGAGAAACTATAAGGCCTACCTCACAGTTGTGAGAAATAAGGGAGAGGGGGACAGGGAAGGAGGAAAACATGGAAGGGAGGAAGGCATGAGGTGAAAGACAGGGTCCTGGCATGCAGCAAGTGCTCGACAAATGTTGGTTGATTTGTGTCAGACCCATCTCTCCCCAAAACTTGTACCCTCTTTAAAAACAGGGGCTTTGACTCATACTTTTTTTTGTTATTTCTCAACAGTCCAAGACATCAAAGACATTCCATGATTATTTAATTTGATCACTTCAAAAGACACACTGTGGTATCTGGACTTGGTCAAGTACCTACAATGGCTCTTATGAGAAAATTCGGCTCTAGAATGTGACTTCAAATGCTGGTCACTTACCAGCTCTGTGATATCTGTAAAATTACTTAACCTCTCTGACCCTCAGATCCCTTATTTACAAAAATGTTCACAGTAGTAATTACTTCATAGGGTTATGAGGATTATACAAGATAATTCAGGAGAAGTGCCCAGCATACAACCAGCTCCCCCAACACCGTTAGTTATAATTTTATCCTATCCCAAACAGTGTCCATTAAAATTTGCTTTCTCTGCATTCTCATTTCTCCATGTTTCCTATATACACACCTCACCCTATCGGGCCACTCTTCCCACCCTGTTGTCTGCTCTTCTTTCCCGACTTGTCTTTAACACCCACCGTTCATCAAATACCACAGGCCAGGCTCTGTGGTAAGAAAGTTCCATAAATTCTCATCCAACCTCCTAATGAGCCTATGAAGTCGATTCTATTACTGTTGCCATTTTAGACAGGAGGAACAGGCCCAGTGGGGCTGAGTAACTTCTCCGAGTCACTGAACAGGCCCGGATTGGAATCCACAAACATCCCAGCGCACAGCCCCAGGAGCCGGCCCCTCGGGCGTCTTCCCGGTCCGCACTGCAGCCGCGTCCATTCAAATGCTGCCCCGTCCCTCCGCTCCCAGTCTCTTCCCGGCCACTCCGCGCGCCCATCACCCCCCACACCTGAGTCGGCCCCTTGGCGGCTTTCCCTTTTCTCCGCCAGAAACTGAGGGGTGAGACCACGTTTGTGCCCCGGACGCGTGTAGGTGGCCGCGAGCTCCTCGGATGGGGCGGAAAGGAGAGTCGGGCGTACGAGCACTGCGGCTCTGCCTGCGCGGCACAGCGGGGGCGCAGTGCGCGGGTCTTGCCCCGCCGCCAGTCACGTGGCGAAGAGGGGGCGCCGGCGCGCGCGGACGAGAGAGCGGGTACGCGCGGCTGAGAGCGAGTGGGGACGCGAGTTGCAGTTCGGGTGTATGTATGGCGGGGAGGGGGCGGCGGCCGGGAGGGCAGACTCCGCCCCCTGCGCGCATGCTCCGGCCCCGGCGGCTTATAAAGCAGCCGCGCAGGTCACGCCAAAGTGGCGAACTGCGACGTGACTAGGGCGCCGCGTGGGTGCTCGAACGAGCAAACGAGGCAGCGGGCGAAGGACGCCAGCCGGACCGTGGGCCCTGCGGACGTCCGGCTCGCGCGGCCGCGTCAAGCACACGCTCGGCGCTGCGAGCCACGCACATAACGGTTAGTTGGGTAACTCCCGGAGGCGCTCGGCGCGGAACCCGCGGTGCTTTCGCTGCCCTGGTGGGGTCCGAGGGACCCTCGGGGGAGGGGAGACTTCATCTCCGCGGGGAGGGGAGGCTGCCCGATTGAGGGCATCGTGGCCGCGGCAGTCGCGTGGCCCCGGAGCGCCGCGTTGGTGAAGGGGACCTTGAGGCGCTGCGGAAAGCGCCTCTCCCAGCCGAGCCGCGGGCCTCGTGGTCAGGTGCCGGCCACTGGCCTGGACGAGGAGTTGGGTCGTGGTGCCTGGTGACCTTGGGGAAGTCGCGTCCCCTCTAGTCTTCAGTAGGCTCCTAGAGAGATGCTTTGATCTGGAAAAAGGACGACGTGGGGCTGATTCATCTGGTGCCTCCAGACTCTTCTGGCCGCCTTTTGCCACGAGGGAAGGGACTCGGGGAGGGAGTCATTTTGGACTCGTGGCATGCCCGCCCCAACCTTCTCGGCCCGCCGATCTGTGTACCACCTGGTGACTTGAGAGAGTGGTGTGGGGAGCCGCATTCCCCAAGCCAAGGCGTGACTGCGGGGTTCCAGTCGACTTTGCGGAGGGGACGGGGCAGCCCGCAGATTCCCGGGACTGGTGCTGACGGGGGCTCTTTGTCATTCAACCTGAGGCTGCGGAACGTCCGCTGCTGCGCCCTCTTGCTCACCGACTTAGGGCAGCCCTGTTGAGAGGAGTGTGAAGGATAGCGTTACGCTTGGTCAGATTCACCCTTTTTGTTACAAGTGCATCCTTTTTTTCTTTCGTGCATTTTAACATTTCATGTCTTTGTCGTGACATTTGATGTAGCAAACAGTTGCCAAAACTATTTTGTTATTAATCTAAACCAGGAAACAAACGTGTTACTACTTTAGTCTTTCCCCGAGTTTCCAGTGGCTGATTATAAACTGGGCGTCTGCTGATAACAGTAAAATGTTTACAAGCTACTTATTTAGCATAACTAGTTTTGAATTTTTAAAAAAACTTTATTCTGGTTTCGAAATAAAATGTGTACACATCAGTTCCCTGATACAAACAAGTGTGGAATTAGTAACTACTGGAATTTATAATAGGTGAACTCTGAATTGTATGAGAGTTTGGAAGGGTATGAGACAAGTTAAGCCATCTTAGCTACCAGCTCAGTGAAGTGAAGCAGAGACTGTGTATGGTCAGTTTTTTAGTTAGGTGTTAAATAATGCCCATAAGTCCAGGTCTTATATCTTGGGGTACAACTTTGCCTTCGGATTGCCGTAGAAATGATCAAGAATGCAAGACATCTAGCCCTTAAAACAGATGATAGGTAAGGTTTTTATTTAAACAAAAATTGAATATAGTTCAGTAATTCATTCTGGGTTTAGATGTTGTTTCATCAGATTGTGGTGATCCTTGTTAAATATGCAAGTTAATGGTCTGAGGAGCATTTTATGAGATTTTTATAGCTGAACAGGTTTAAGGGTTTAGTTGTAAGTTCAACATGAAGGACTGTAACATCCCTAAACAGATTAAAAAGGAAAAAAAAAAAAAAATACCACCATAGGATGAAACCAATTGATTAGAGTTTCAACAGTTTACATATCTTTTGCCCTTTTAAATATTAAGGCATATAATATTAACTCAAGAAAGGATCTTAATGACCAGCTAGTCAGATTCCCTGATTTTATAGAAAACTGAGGCTGGAAAGGTTAAGTGACCTAACATCTTGGGTCCGAAAACTTGTTAATGGTTCGGTGGGAACTATGTGTGTCATTTGACTCTCATTTTGTCAGATTGGCATTCCTGAATTTTCTCTAAAATTGTAGGTATGAATACAAATGATCTCAAACTGAAAATAGATTTTTAGAGTAATAACTTTTCCCAGCTCATATCTTTCATTCCCATTGTGCTTTCAATTCTCTTCAGAATATGCATTCCTATGCAGGATTCAGATCCCTGTATAAATGCCTTCATGGCTGTCTGTTTTTGTTGCAGATGAGGACTAGGAAGATGGAACTTGAGTATAAAGAAAACTGTCGAGAAAGTTGTGAATTTTACATATTCAGCAATTTGTTATTGGCTACCAGGCATTATGAGAGATTCAGGATTCAGCAACGGACAGATTCCAGCACTTGACCTCCTGTAGTTTATTGTCTAGCTGGAAAACAGATAAATATATATTTACCAAAGCAAGTACTCTTTACGAACAAGTACTGTGTTGTGATGGGGAAGTACAGGTTCCTGTTGGAACAAATACTGTATTGTGTAGGTGTGAGAAGACACCTAATTTAATATTAAAACAATCTGGATAGGTCTCTCTGAGGAAATGCTATTTAACCTGAGCCTTGAAAGATGAATAGGATTTAGCTTTAGCTAGGCAAGGGGGTGGTGATGGGTGGAAAGAGCATGTCAGGCGTGAGTACTGAAGCTACATTACAGTTAGAGTACTGGTTGCAATGCAAGAACTAGAAGAATTTCACCAAAGCTGAAGCATGAAGAGGGGTCAGAGAGAATGGGAAGAAATGGAAATTGAAGAGATAGACAGTATCATATAATGGAGGGCCTTATGCAAGGGTACTTCAGAAAGTTCATGGAAAAATAGAATTAAAAGATAATATAAATATTTCCATGAACTTTTTGAAGACCGCTTCTATAAGTCATTTTAAGGAATTAGGGAGGGGACTAGGTAAAAAATTTAAAGGAGCACCTCTTGTCTTGAAGCTGATTGAAAGCAGTTTAAGGATTTCAAGTGGGGCTGGGGATAGCCAATCAGATTTTGCATTTTAGGAACATCATTCTGGATACTGTGTGGAGACCAAACAGATTGAAGGGAGGCTGTTGGAGTGATGTGAGATTCAGTGACAGATAAGATATACAGTAGTGGGAGGGTGGAAGAGAAAGGGAAACAGACAGGATTTGGGATGTGGGAGACTGAGAAGCCAGAGGAGTTAAGGATATTGCTCAGGTTTCTAGGTTGAGCAAATAATGAATTTATTATGTGGTATTTATCTCCATTTAATCAAGGGGGGCACTAAGTGCTGTTCAGCTTATAAGTCTTGGAGACAAAATTCATACCCATTTCTTTCCCCTGTTTTTGTTGAGAGTGGTGTTTTTCTTATTGTTTCCCTTCTAAACAACTTAGTATGGAAAATTTTAAAACACAGTTGAACCACTAATATTTCATCTCTACCCCTATCTACTTTCTCCAGCCACTACTGGATTAGATTATTGTGAAGCAAAACCTGGATATAATTATTTTATCTGTAAATATTTCAGTATATTTTTCTGAAAGATACAACTTTTAAGAAAATCATAACCATAGTACCATTATCTCACCTTTAAAAATTAACATCACCAAATATCCAACCAGTATTCAAATTTTCCTCGGTTGTTTTTAAATAATTGGTTGGTCTGATTTGGGATCCAAAGTCACATTACATTTGGTTAGTAGGTCTCTTAAATCTTAATCTATAGTTTTCCCTGTCGGTCTTATTTTCCTCGTAATTTATTTGTCGAAGGAACCAGGCCACTTTTCCTCTAGTTTCCCTCATTTTGGTTTCGGTGATTTTTTTCCCTCTGGTATAGTTTTAACATGTCCTAATTTAATGTGTTTGTCTATCTCTGTATTTCCTGTAAATTGGTGGCTAGATTGAAAACTTTTGAGCAAACTAAGATCAGTTCAGGTCTGATTTCTGAGTAGGGCGTGTGAGGTTTGATTTCTGTTGGGAGGGCAAGTATAATTCATAGGTAGTGATGTGTTCTTCCATCAGGAGGCATATGATGTTTGGTTGTCCCTCATTCTGCTCTATTAACAGCCTGATTACGTTATTTCACTAGTGATTTGCAAATGACAGTAATTTAACTGTGCCTTTAATTCTATCATTCCTTCTTAGTTTATTAACTAGAATACCTCTATAAAGAGAAGTACAGCTTGAGTAGGAGGGGCAAGTTAAAGTTTGTGTGTTTTAATACAATATGGTATATGATTGAGACAGTATCTTTTTCTAAACACACATTTAAATGTATCAAGGTATGTTCTCTTTAAAAGCCATTGTTTTAAGTTATTAAAATGTTTTTAGCTAATGTTTCAAATGGCTTTTCGAATTTGGAATATTTAAAAATTTTGTTCTTAAATTGATAGGGTTTCTTTTGGTCTTCTCTTTCTTGGAGAGTTTATCTGTTTCCACAGCTTTTGGGGAGCACCTGTTAGAATCACTATCAAATCTAAATCTCTAGCTCTAACTAGATTCCAGATTTTAAGTTCCTTGAAGACAGGGGTTGACTACTGTTATGATGATCTGCTTTTCCAGTTACCTCCTGGGCATTTCAAACTCAATATGTCACTGAAAGCTCATTATCTCTGTCTGTTCTCAACTCCCCTTCATCCTCCAAACCTAGTCTTGTCTTCTGACTCTGTCATTCTTCCAGGTAGCCAGGCTTAAAACCTCTGCGTCATCTTAACTAGAGGGCCCTCTGCCCTACAGTATGCAATTAGGTGCCAATCACTGGTCCCCTTCATTATCTCTTAGGGTGTGAAGGGGGGCCCTTTTAAAAAATTTTAATTACTGCTATCTAGTTTAGGCTTCTGCCATGGTTAATTCAGTGTCCTTTTACCTTCTATCATGGTCACTCCTCCAGTCTGTCCTATAATGTGCTGCCAGTTCCTTATCATATCATTTCTCTAATCAAAAATGTTTCATGGCTTTCTATTGCCTTCCAAATTAAGTACTCGTCTGGATAGAATTAAGTCTTCTACAATGTATGGCTCTAAGTTACATTTTTAAGTTTTGTATGTTACTCTTCCTTTATTTGCCCTGGCAAACTGACAGTTTCCTCTATGCTTTCTTTCCTGTAATTTTTTTTTTTTTCTTTTTTGGGGGGGAAGGAGGTTCACAGGAAATTTTACAGTGGATCTACATGGCAGAAAGACGAGTATAGGTGACATGTTTGAGCTCCAGTGTTATGCAGAGAAGGGATTAAAACAGCAATAACAATCTTACAGAAATGGTGGTTGGTCTTCTGGGGTCATAGTACACACAATAATAGAATAAATTCACATCCACCACAAAAGTGAGAGCAACTACAAAGCCTAAAGCCATTGAAGGGTGCCACTGACCATTTATGCTGCAGCAGAATCCGGCTCTGTTGGCTATCCATACTACCCTATTCTACTGATAATCACAACTCATAATATTGTTGAATCTCATTTGATGACAGTGACTTAGCCTTTGTGTAAAGGAGAAATTCTTGAAAATGTACTGGTATTATAAGTTGCATATTTGATCATTGGTTGGAAAATATGTCTTCCCTGTGATTTTGCTCATCCTATACAAATCCTCTGAAGATTATTGAATGAATGAAATACTAATGACACTGCTCTGGTGTGTTAGATTATTCTGGAGAGGGCTGGCCTGTGGCTCACTCGGGAGAGTGTGGTGCTGATAACACCAAGGCCACGGGTTCGGATCCCTATATAGGGCTGGTCGGTTAACTCACTTGGGAGAGCGTGGTGCTGACAACACCAAGTCAAGGGTTAAGATCCCCTTACCAGTCATCTTTTTTTAAAAAAAGATTATTTTAGGGCCGGCCCGGTGGCGCACTGGATAGTGCACCGCTTGGGAAGCGCGGCAGCGCTCCCGTCCGAGGGTTCGGATCCCACGTACAGACCGGCTCCCGCTCACTGGCTGAGCAAGGCGCGGGAGCAACGCCGAGGCTTGCGATCCCGTCGCCGGTCCCCGGTCCGGTACGGGGGCAACACTGAGGGTTGCGATCCGTTGCCGGACATGGAAAAAAGACAAAAAAAAAAAAGATTATTTTGGAGAATAACAGGGCCCTTTATAAGTTGCCTTACTAAGTTTTGAGAACCAAAGTTATGTTTTTACTTTATTAACTTTTTCTTCTGTTTCCCTATCAGGGATTAAAATTTTTTTGTTTGTTTTAACATTTACTTGTACATATTTATGGGATACAGTGTTTTGTTTTGATACATGCATATACTATACAATGATTCACTTCGTGTAAATAGCATAGTGTTATACCCATTAGTCCACCACTTCTATCAGGGATTTTTAACCTGGAGTCTGCAGACTGATCCCCCAAGGTGTATAGAATTCAAGGGATCTGTGAACTTGTTTGGGGAAAAAATTACATCTTTTCTTTTCTTTTTTTGACCAGTAAGGGGATCTTAACCCTTGACTTGGTGTTGTCAGCCCCACGCTCTACCAAGTGAGCTAACCGGCCATTCCTATATAGGGATCTGAACCTGTGGCGTTGGTGTTATCAGCACCGCACTCTCCCGAGTGAGCCACGGGCTGGCCCTAAAATTACATCTTTTCATTAAATCTCTAAAATTTGAAACTTCAACTATGAATGTAGGCAACAAACCATAGTTATATTAGCAGTATCTGTGACTTTATTACCAATATAAATCACATGTTTTACATCATAATACAGTTGTAGCTATCTCAAAGTTGTTTAAGCTCATCATTACTTCAAAATTACTGTGGTTATTAGACCCACTTCTAGATTTTATTTAATTTGTTATTTTTAGAAAGCACGTTATTATATCAAATTTGAAATATTTTGACAGTTCTACCTTTGCATTTTATTTTATGCGTTTGAAAATATTATTCTGACAAGGGTTCCATAGGTTAACCAAAACTGCTGACAGAATCTGTGGCACCAAAGAGGCTAAGGACCCCTGCTCCTAACTCCTTTACTTCTGTTCCTATGTGAAAGTGAAGTTAGCCAGAACCTATGATGCAACACAGCACACAGACCATGATGTCACAGGATTACATAATCATGATAACACAGGTTAAGTAAATTCATTGGCTGTTGACTTACTTTTGTTTATTAATCACTGTAAATTTTGACCGCGCAAATGAGAGGGATCAAAATGCTTAGTGTATATGTTAAGGGAGAGTGAAATGGTTTTCACAAATTCAGGCAGAATAATTTTTCTTTGTATTCAGGAAGTATATGTTTAGGTTTCCAAAGGAGTTCTATTTTAAGTGCCATAAGTTAAATGGACAGTGGGTGTCTTCATTGACTTGGGATTTTCTTGCCCTATTTTGGGTGTATTCACATCAGCAAATGTACTTAGACTTGGTTAAACTTTATATTCAACAGCTCACTATATTAGCGGAGGCCTTTATTTGGTCAACTGGAAGAGCCCCTGAAGAGGTCAGTGAGCCTCAGGTTTGAAATACCTGCTCCACAAACTAGAAATGCACATCCCTACTTTGGTCTATTGTGGTTGGGTAATGCCGTTGTATTTACTTTATCACCTAGAAAACTCTATGGAGTAATAAAAATAAAACACTCATTTGAATATTGTATATTTTGAATAAAAGAACCAATAATTATCTTAATGACAACATAGTCTAAAATTTATATTGTTAGCAAATAAAAAGGCTATTTAGCTATAGTATATTTCAAGGTAATAATGCTGATTTCTTTTTGATACATTTTTAGTGTCTATGAATATCTTCTTAAAAAGCTTTGCAAATAAACATTTGAGAATGGTGAATAATGCTTTAATGCCAGACAAACAGTACTCAATTTTAATATTTTTTGTGGTTTGTCTGGCACTAGTGCAACCAACAAGAAAACAACTTAGTTCTTTATTGGAGATAATGGGGGTCAAAGATGGCATCATAATGAAATTCAGACTCATCCGAGGGATTTTTATTAAACAATTACTGCATGTATAAGAAATTATTAGAAAGGGATGAAAAAAAGAAATGTATATTTAAAAATATAATTTGAAAACTTTTAGACTGAAATAAAGCTTTGAAATGAAATGTTATATTACTCTGTTGTCTCTAGTCCTCAAAGATATTTTTTATGTAAAACTAAGTATAATTTTAATTATTTCTGTGAGTGAATAATTCACCTCATCTTTTCGCAAGAAAAAGAAAAGCTTTCTCTGTTTATCTTTTAGTGGATCATGATCCACTTATTCTCCCTATTAGGCGTCAGAATACTGAAAGTGAAGTAGGTTGTAGCAGGAATACCACCTATTGTATTCAAATACTCATTTATAGTCAAAGTAACATAAAAGATAAAACCCTGTTAACATTCTTGTTTGTAATTTTAATCCAGCCAGTACATTTCTTTTTCACATTCTACAACAGGCTAGGTTATATATCAATAAATTGAAATGGCCCACTTAGGTCTTGATTTGTTGACTATATTTTGGGTTGTTGTAGAAAACAGAACATAAACATATTTATTCCAGAGTATAATCTGGGATTCTGCCAAGCAAAACCCACCACTGATGGATATAACTTTCAACTTCTCCTTTCTTCAATGTGCTACTCACATTGTTGTGTTTTATAAAATGTGAAATGGGTCTACATTTGGAAACTTTTGGCCAAGGAAGGAATAAATTAACATGTGAAAGTGACACAAGACTCTCAACATAGGCATAGTCGGTTTTTCAGTCTGTGAGAAGGCAAAAATGAAGCATCAGAGATGACAAAATTCACTGGCGTAGTCATAGTTCAGAAAGAGAGACTGATCAGACAAGTTCCATGTGCCAAAAGTTGTATTCAGTAATTTTTTTTTTCTTTATTTAAAAAAAAAAAAGTATAAAAAACCTTTTTGCCTCTTTGACTGTAGAGGGCACTAGGCCCAGAAAGCATAACATCAGTGAAGGGTTTTCTTTTCTGGTTTCATATTTTTCTCTACTTCTTAAAAACTGGGAAAATCAGATTCCTTGAAGTTCATCTACAGCAAGCATTTTGGTCATTGGGGAGGGGTTAATTTTTAAAAAGTAGAAAAATAACCTCTGTTCTTAATTCATGAGATAAAAGTACACAGCTAATAACTAGGAAAATGTTGCTTAAAAAGAAAGAAAAAGACATACAACTTATTCTTTAGAGTTTTCAAAGTGCAACCCAAGAAGCACTGCAGGGGGCTGGCCAGTTAGTTCATTTGGTTTAGAGTGCGATGTTATAACATCAAGGTCAAGGATTGGGGTCTCCACGCTGGCCAGGTGCCAAAAAAAAGAAATGGAGGGAATTAACTCCATGTGGTAAGGTGTATTCAGAAAAAACAGTAAGGATATTATCTTATTGTTAGATAAAGTTAGAATTAGGGCAGTCGTTAGTTAATGAAAAGTCATTTCATTTTTGCAAATTTCTGAATGCTTCTCTTGTATCACATTAATTTGTGAAAAGTCCCGTACCTTATTCTCCTCTACTTCCAACTTTTTGTACAGTAAGCCTTATCAGAGTATCTCCATTTTCCCTTTTCCTTTGGTTTATGTGACCAAAAAAAAAAAAAAAAGCATCAATCTTTGCTAATAAGTATGACAAGCACTAATGATACAATATCAAGGAAAAGGAAACTTGTAAGTGCACATTTTAATTGTGAATGATGTCATAAAGAATTCTTTCTAACTTCTCTTAAAGCTTTGAAATATCCATAGAAGTTATTTTCTAATCTCTGGACCTCCTCTTCTGCCCCCTTATCCCGATAAGTAAGTGCACTTATCCTTTAGCCCCAATATATTAAAGAGAATGAAACAAACTTGATTTTATGGTCTTTGTTTTAGCTAATTATGCTGTTGTTTTCTACAATATATTGCAGACATACAGTATTTTAGCTTCTCTCTTGCATGACTTTAAGGATTAGCCTAGGTACTTAATTGAGATGGGAAAATGCCCTGGATGTGAGGGATTTGCAGTGACAAGTGAAAATGAATTTTCCACTACTTTTGACCAGATAGCCACCTTTTACACAAGAATTTTACTATTCAGCCACAAATTTCCCACAGTCCTATGGTATTGGAGAGTAAGCCACTTTTTATTCATCCATTATTAAATACTTAGTGACCTTTTATTTATCTGTTTATTTTGGCAGTTGGCCAGTGCAGGGATTTGAACCCTTGACCTTGGAGTTATAACAATACATTCTAACCAACTGAGCTATCTGACCAACCCTCTCAGTGAACATTTAATGTAGAAAAAATATAGATGTTGGTTATTGTTCATCTTAAAATAAATCTTACCATTTCAACATATACCAAGAATATTTTCACTTTATTTTCTTAATATTGGTGTCATTCATAGTTGAAAGTGCTTTTGCCACAAAATGCTGTGAAAGAGTGAAAAAATAGACTTTTTGTTATACTGCAGTAGGGAGTAGAAATTGGTATAGTCTTAAGGCCAAGTTGGCAGTATGAATCAAAAACCTTAGAATTTTGCAGAAATTCTAAAAATGTATCTTAAATTTCTAGTTCACCACAGTAGTGTTTATAGAAGGGAAAAAAAGCAGCAACCTAAGCGTGCAACAAACAGTAGGTAATTTTTTCAAGTATGGTACATCTATAGAGTAGAATACTGTTATCCAAAAATAATATTGTAGAAGTAGACACATGGAAAAATGTTTCTGACACATGTATTTTATATATATACTAATAAGCCAAGAGTTTTATTGACGCAGCACACACCTTACAATGAACCCAAGAGAGTCTGCGTACACTGGGAAGACAGGATGTCTGTACAAGCTCTCCCTTTTACCACAGCTCTTGGATCTTCACCTGCCCCAGTCATCCCTCCTCCATTTTAAACAGGCAGTGCATACAGGTACATACCCCTGACAAACACTGGCCAGCCACTCTGGTAGACAGTCAAAATGTCAGTTCTGCATTACTCATATCAGATCCTGTAAAGGATTTAGGAAACTAAGACGATTTCTCCCTCCACCTTGAAAATAAAATATATGTCAGCAGATTCATATCCTGAAATTGTTTAATTGGGACTTTCTAGGAAGATGGTCCATTTGTCAATCCCTTCACCACCAGCCTGGGCATCCAAAATTCTCAAGGTAAAATGAGTCTTTTTTTTTTTTTTAACAGTCTTTCTTGCTGTAAGGACTCTTATAATGGAGCCTAGTCCTCCTACTGCTAAGGCCTTTTCATGCCCCTGAAGTAACACTGCACTGCTATTTTCTGTGGGCTTCTCACACCCTTTATAAATGTACTTCATTAACAAATCTATGCCGTTTCTGTCCAGTGACTAACTGCACAGCCTGCTCAATTTCGTTGCTCTTAAAGTTTGTGAGCACTTTCAGCACCACGCCCTGGGCTCGTTCCTTCACAGCTTGATTCTTGATGGTTTTTTTTTTTTTTTTTTTTTTTTTTTTTTTTTTTTTTTTTTTTTTTTTTTTTTTTTTTTTTTTTTTTTTT
>NW_007731608.1:9468-42135 GCF_000696425.1 Galeopterus variegatus | reverse complement strand
GTATGGCTAACAAAAAAAAGAAGAGAGAAGATTCAAATAACAAAAATTAGAAATGAAAAAGGTGATATTACAACTGACCCAAATGAAATACAAGGAATCATCCGAGACTACTATAAACAGCTATATGCCAACAAGTTCGAAAATCTGGAGGAAATGGATAAATTTCTGGACTCACACAAGCTTCCAAAATTAAATCAAGAAGATATAGAAAACCTGAACAGGCCAGTAACAATAAAGGAGATTGAAGCTGTTATCAGAAAGCTCCCAACAAAGAAAAGCCCGGGACCAGATGGATTCTCAGCAGAATTTTACCAAACATTCAAAGAGGAAATGACACCGATTCTTTACAAACTATTCCAAAAGATTGAAGCAGAAGCAAAGCTTCCAAACACATTCTATGAAGCAAACATCATCCTGATACCAAAACCAGGTAAAGATATAACCAAGAAAGAAAACTACAGGCTGATATCCTTGATGAATATAGATGCAAAAATTCTCAATAAAATATTAGCAAACAGAATACAACAGCACATATGTAAGATCATTCACCATGATCAAGTGGGATTCATCCCAGGGAAGCAAGGTTGGTTCAACATATGCAAATCAATAAATGTGATCCACCATATTAATAAAATCAAACACAAGGACCATATGATCATCTCTATTGATGCCGAAAAAGCATTTGATAAAATCCAACACTCATTCATGATAAAGACCCTTTATAAATTAGGTATAGATGGAAAGTATCTCAACATAATCAAAGCCATATATAATAAACCCACTGCCAATATCATCCTGAATGGGGAAAAACTGAAAGCTTTTCCTTTAAGAACAGGAACCAGACAAGGATGCCCACTCTCACCACTCCTATTCAACATAGTTTTGGAAGTATTAGCCAGAGCAATCAGAATTGAGAAGGAAATAAAGGGCATCCAGATTGGAATGGATGAAGTCAAACTGTCCCTGTTTGCAGATGACATGATCCTATATATTGAACAGCCCAAATCATCTATTAAAAAACTCTTAGAGGTGATAAAAGAGTTCAGCACAGTAGCAGGATATAAAATCAACACACAAAAATCAGTAGCATTTCTTTTCACCAATAGTGAACAAGCAGAAAGAGAAATCAAGAAAGCCTGCCCATTCACAATAGCCGCCAAAGAAATAAAATACCTAGGAATTGAACTAACTAAGGATGTGAAAAATCTCTATAACGAGAACTATAAACCACTCCTGAGAGAAATTAGAGAGGATACAAGAAGATGGAAAGACATCCCATGCTCCTGGATTGGAAGAATCAATATAGTGAAAATGACTATACTACCCAAAGTAATCTACAAATTTAATGCAATCCCCATCAAAATTCCTATGACATTTCTCACAGAAATGGAAAGAACTATACAGTTATTTATCTGATTCTTGATGTTGACGGGAGAGTTCCTCGAGGCTGCCTGAAACGCCCAGAGCATGTCTACTTGCCACAGGAGCCCGGCGGATCCAGGCCGGGCTCTGCTGCCCCCACCGTCTCCTCCTCCTGCTGCTTGTCCATGAATTTATTCTCGTAAAACTCCTCGATGTCCACCCGGTGGAAGCGCGAGGACAACGTATTCCAGGCCATAGCGGGAGCGCGGCGCCGCGGACTCTGGTCCAGGCCAGACCTCAGCTCCCTGTTTCTGATACTAAATGGAAAAAAAGCACCATATAGTATGATCCCGAATTTTACATATATGCTTATGACTATCGTAGGAGAAAGTCTAAGAGAATTTACATCAAAATTTGAATACTGGGCCGAGCCCGTGGCGCACTCCGGAGAGTGCAGTGCTGGGGGTGCAGCAGCGCACCCGCTGCGGGTTCGGATCCTATATAGGGATGACCAGTGTGCTCACTGGCTGAACGCGGTGCAGGCGACACCAAGCTAAGGGTTGCGATCCCCTTACCAGTCACAAAAAAGAAAAAGAAAAAAAAATGTGAATACTTATTTGAGGATGGTAGAATGACAGGTAAATTATATCTTCTCTTTTGTCTCTAATGTATATGTATAACTTGTCTTCTTTTAAAACTTTGCTACTTTATGTTTTCTTTGTTTTAAAGTAATACAAGTTCATTGGAACAAGTCAAACAACAGGCATATGGAAAGAGATTATCTCTCCCTTTCATCAGTCAACAATATAACATTTTATGTATACTTATCAGAACATATTTATTTAGTTTACTTAACTTGTTTACCTCTTTATTATCTTTCTTCCCCAGAATCTAAGCTCCATTAAGACATGGACCACGTTTTGGTGTATATCCTGATATACTTTTAAAAAATGATCATACAGTTCTATGATGTGTAATTTTTAAAATCTTTTTTTTTTTTTTTAAAGATGACCAGTAAGGGGATCTTAACCCTTGACTTGGTGTTGTCAGCACCATGCTCTCCCAAGCTAGCTAACCGACCATCCCTATATAGGGATCCAAACCCGTGGCCTTGGTGTTATCAGCACCACACTCTCCCAAGTGAGCCACAGGCTGGCCCCAAATTTTTAAAATTTTAATTGCAAAAGCAATCAAATGAAATTCGATATTTAGGACATTTACAGTTGATCGTCTTTGAAGCTGTCATGATCCTAAAATTCTGCCTTTGTATGAATCTTTTGTTATTTGCTAACAAAGTATACCTCATTCTTTATTCTCCCTCTCTCTCTTTTTTTTTTGGCAGCTGGCGGGTACCAGGATCTGAACCGGTGACCTTGGTGTTATACGGCTGTGTTCTAACCAACTGAGCTAACCTGCCCACCCAACCTCGTTCTTTATTGCATTAATAAAACTAACCCTTATTCTTTGGGATGGTAGGGCTCATAATGTAAGTTATACCATAGTTTGTGCTCAGATAGTATAAAGGAAGTGTAAAATGGCTAAAGGAATACAGTGTGGCACTTAGAAAGTTGTTATGGACAAGAACAGAGAATTAATCTGCTATTATGAGACTATTACTTTCCACCTTGTGTGGTGTATTAAATTGCTAGTGGACTTTAGTTTTTTCTTTTTGAAGAAAAAAATAATTCACTAGAAGCGATGTGAAACTGTGTTTCATGCTATGTCTCTTTAAAAGAAGTTTACTTATTCCCAGAATTGGAGCCATACCCTACTAATAAAAGATGTAAGGGGACAAATTTTTTTATTGGAATTTGTTTGTGCTTATAATTTGCAAATCAGACTTAAAAAGTAAGTACTGTAGAAATTTTTTCCTTATTTTGAAAATTCTTGTTCTCAGTTTAGAATGCATATTTAATGTATGCCGATATTCTCTATTCTGTAAGTCTACAAATGTATCACTTACTTTTTAAAGAAATTGCACTGATAGGGGTTAAGTAAAATATTAAAATTAACCCTCAGCAGCGGAACCAGAACCCATTATTGACAGTTTCTACGTGTTACTGAGACTACACTTACTCTCCCCACACTTCTTGAATAAGATCATGCTTATTTGAATGAACAGATGTCATTAAGTCACTGTTTTAACAAGAATTAGCAGTTTGCTGCAGATTCAGATTATCGAACACAACATTGGCTGAGATTGATGACGAGGATTAAATAAGTAAATATACACATACACATGTGTACATATGTATACTCATTACTTTTAAGTTTGTGTGTTAGTTTGCCCATTTGAAAATATAGTCACATTTGTTGGTTCTCTATATTACTTTAATCCTCCTCATTTCTAAAACAACCACAAGAAAATTGCAATTGATATTTTGTAAAATTGGGAAAATTAGGGTCACAATAGTAGCATCATGGGGCTATCATAGAGTAGTAAACAAAGTTGAGGTGAGTTAATTGGAATTATACATCAACATAGGCCTAGTAAAGCAGAAATGTAGCGAAAATTGATTTTTACTTGGGCATATTGTATTTTCTTAATGAAATTTAACTGAAGTTGCAAATAGAAAGCCAATGTTTTCCATTTATATATCATTCTTTGAAATAGCTTGCCTGTTTTTGTTCAAAGTATAGCCAAAGTGGCTCTAACTGCCAATTAGGTGAAATATTGATTGCTAGGAAGCCCTCTAGCAAAACTTAAATTAAACCTTTTTCACTAAACAAGCCAGCAATATTTATAATGCATGTCATGTAGTGGTGGCATTAAATTCTGTCCTCTGGGAATCTTTCTCAAGGCTGGGTCTTTATGTTCACATGCCTCCATGTTACTTGCAATTTTGTGTTTCTGCCTTTTCAAAAAATTTCAGCCTTAAGACTTTGACCAGCTGAGCAAATCTAGATGAACTAATATTAAACAAAGATCCTTCACAGAAAGTCATTCACAAGGTAGAAAAGTATCATACTTGAACAATTAATATATAGGACTTCAGTGGACAGAGGGAGTGTCAGAAAGTCTGGAAATTAAGGGATATTAATTGTTTATGCTGGAGCAAACCTCCCCCTCAACCTCTAAAATCTCTTTCTGTCCTCAACCTCTAAAATCTCATTCTGTCTTATTTTAGGTGGTGAAAGGGCCCTGAGACCAAACACCCTCCATTTAATCACATATCCTTTAGCACATGATATATTTACTTGAGACAGATTTTCTGGATCACAATAGAGATGAGGAGTTAACAAATGTTAAGTTTCATCTGTTTCATGGTGTTCTGGGCTCCTGACAAGTATGCACTGTGAGCTTTGTTGTTGGTAAAATACTTGGAATAAATTCCTGTTTTGGAGTAGAGAATGTCTCCAAGAATACATATGGTATTTAGGACTACAAGAAAATTTGAGGAGGTCTATAGGGAATAAACCTGATAAGCCAAAGAACTCCTAAAGGAAATGATCGTTTTGTTCTATAATGGAGGGTTTTTGTTTTTTTCTTTTTTTTGAAGGCTGGCTGGTAATGGGAATTGAACCTGTGACGTTGGTGTTATAAGGCTGCACTCTAACCATCCGAGCTAACCAGCCAGCCCTATAATGGAATTATTGCATGTTCTTCTTAATTGACTAAAAATAGCAAATTTGACATCCTTGATCAAATTATTTTAATAAGTGACAGGATACATATATACACACAATTTTTATCAAAGTGTAAAATATATGTAGTTTAAATACACCTTAAATGACTTACAATGAAAAATAGTAGTTCATTCTGCACCATCTCCTACCACCCTTTCTCATATACGTATACATGAGCTTTTTTCTATAATGCATCCCTCTTATACCTCAGAATTTATTGTAGCACTTAAAAAAAAATTGCCTAATCCACAGAGATTCTGATTCAGTTGAATGCACCAAGGTATGCAATCTAAAGAAACCAATAAGTATCAATTTTAGTCACTTTTGTGAGCAAATAGTTAATGATTTAAAATAGTCATTCTCAATGTGTTTGTGGACCCTTCAAGAGTCTCTCAGGGTTGGGGTCCTTAGATTCCACCTTGTAAACTAATCATTAAGAAACTATTGCTTATCAGGTTTTGGTGTAGTATCAAAAAAGAGGACTGTTAATGATTATCTGAAAAGGGTGTTAAAATGCTCCTTTTTCCAACTATATATCTGCTTAAGGTTGCCTTAGACCAAAAACTTTGAGATTTGCTGTCTTTTGGGGGGTGGCAGAATGAGGGGAGTATGAAAGTGAGTTTTTATTTAGAACAATAAAAAATAATCATGCATTTTTAAAAGCTGACAAATATAATGAACAACATAGAAACCCATAAAAATATGATAATTTTGACACATCTCTGATATTTTTCTCTCAAAATCTTTGGCTGAATACCCATTGCCTTTTTTCTTTTTTTAAACTGCTTTATTGAGATATTAACATGCAAAAAGCTGTATATATTTAATGTGTACAACTTGATTTGTTTGGATATGAGTATACACCTGTGAAACCATCATCACTATCAATGCTGGAAACTTATCACCTCCAAAATTTTCCTCCCACCCCCTTTGTTCTTGTTAGTGATTTGTTTTGTTTTCTTTTTTCCTTTAGTGTTGAGAGGACTTAACATAGGTTTACACTCTTAGCAGATTTTAAATATTCTGTACAATGTCATAAATCATAGGCCCTATGTTGTATAGTATATCTCCAGACTTATTTATTTTGCATTTCCGAAACTGTGTACCCTTTCACCAATACCTACCCATTTCTGTCTCCCCTCAGCCCTGGCAATCACCATTCTACTCTCTGCTTCCATGACTGTTTTAAATTCCACATATAAGTAAAATCATACAGTACTTGTCTTTCTGGGTCTGGTTTATTTCGTTTTGCAAATGTCCTTCAGGTCCATCCATGTCATCTCAAATGGCAGGATTTCCTTTTCCTTAAGGCTGAATAACATTCCATTGTATATGTGTACCACATTCTATTTATCCATTTATCTGTAGATATACCTTTAGGTTGCTTTCATTTTTTTTTTTTTTTTTTTTTCAAAAGATAACCGGTAAGGGGATCTCAACCCTTGGCTTGGTGTTGTCAGCACCACGCTCAGCCAGTGAGCTAACCAGCCATCCCTATATAGGATCCGAACCCGTGGCCTTGGTGTTATCAGCACTGCACTCTCCCGAGTGAGCCACGGGCCGGCCCTTCCATGTCTTGACTATTGTGAATAATGCTGCAAAGAACATGGGAGTGCATATAATCTGGGAGACTCAGATTTCAGTTCCTTTGGATATATACCCAGAAGTGTGATTGCTGGATCAAATGTTAATTGTCTTCTTAATTTTTTGAAGAATTTCCACATTGTTTTTCATAGTGGCTGTACCAACGTATATTTTCACCAACGGTGTATGGGAGTTCCCTTTTCTCCCACATCCTCATCAACACTTGTCCTTTGGAGATCTGCTGTCTTAAAAAAGAAATACACTTTCTATTTATTGGTGGTGTGGTCTGACCATGTAAATAATACAAAACTGGAAATTAACTAAAATATTGATATTATTACAGATTTTAAATATGAGTTAAAAGCAACATCTAGAATCAATTTTCATATATTCTGAAATATAGACTTAAAATCATTCTTTAAGTATTCTAGTTAGCAAGCTAATTTCTCTTAAAAGGTAATATGTTTAACTTATAATACGGGTAGGATTTTTTTCCTGAATGGTAGAGGTGTGTTGCACAGACAGTTGGAAGTTTGAAAAGACAAATTTGCATATTTCTTTTTAGGTTCCTTATATGCAGTTTGATCAAAATTATGCATTTCATAATTGCTGAGTGTTTGGCTAGTCGGGTCCAGTAGTTATATTTCTACTTTTACTGGTGCTTTGTTTTTTGTTTTGCTTTGTTTTGTTTTTTTGTTTTAGTTTCTTCACTGTATTCAGTTTCAGAGTGGAAAAGAAGGCAAAAGAAGGCAAGGTTTCCCAGACCTTGAATCTTGGAAGTTAACTTGGGGCAGGTGGGAAACCATGAAGCTGGATTAGGGCCAGTTATAAAGAGCGAGAGGTTAGCTACTGTAGCAGCAGTAGCTTCAGTATATAAGCCTTTCTGGATTTGAATGTTTTCGTGTGAATTTGAAACCTAAAACTAGTTTACACTTAGTGACAAATTCTTTTAAGATTATTGATTTTAGATACTTGCTGCCTCTTTTAAAATCACAGCTGGCCATTGTCGTTTTAGGAAGTGACAGCGGCTTTGTTTTAAATGTTGATGGGGAACATGTAGAGAACATAATGGATACATTTTCCAAGGGCTTTTTGTAGCTTTTCTCTTCTGGTGTGGGGCCAGGGCATGGGGGGTTTGAAGCACAACTTTGGCTTTCCAGATTAGTTTACTAGCACAGTTTCTGAGAGTTATAAGAAAAGGAGAGAAACCAGAAAATCTAGGTGATTTTTGTCACTATCTTCATTCCCAAGAAAAGTTAGGGTTGTGGTTTCCTATCATCCTTTTAAGAGGAGAACTGATGAAGAATTTTTCTCATTACCCTATACCTTTTTTTTTTTTTAATCCCCCCATCACTTTTAGGCAATAATAGGTAAGCTGATAGAAAGGCCATTCAGCACATTGTAAGGATTAAAATCTTAAACTTTAGTCCCTTTTAGCCTCTGGACTTTAGCATACAAAGAATGGGTGTGTTCCCTTTTCTCAAGAGAGCTCTGAATACTGTGTAAGGAGGGCTGCTCTCATAATTTACTTTTTGAATGAGTCCTGTTTATAGCTAAGATTTTCCAGTTAAAATGAAAATAGTATACTTAGATAATGCTATAACTACCTGTTTTTGTATACTGTACCATTAGAATTTCTAAGTTAACAGAGATGGCCTTTTGTCAGATGGTGGCAGAATTATGTTGAGCCTGTGTCTGGTTTTTTGAAGTGTTCTTTTTCAAAAGTATTTTGTACACTCTAATTTCTTATACTTCTTATTTTCTTTTGAATCTGTTTAAAGCTTTTGAAGTTTTAAATCTAATTTTGACTCTATGGAATAGGTATTATTAACTAACTTGAGGCAAGTCTTAGTGACTAAAAATTATAAATGCTTTAATTGGGACAAATCATAGCTGGCAGCTAAGCTCAAAGTTTAATCATGTCCAGCACATATTAGCTGTTCTAGTCAGAGCTTGATGTGTTAAATAGTTCTCCTGTCCGTGTGTGGGTGTCATTCTGTGTGTAAATATTCAGAGATGAATTAATCTTTTTAGTGGTTCTTTGATTGAAAATTTTCAAGTGTTCTGTTTTTTCAGACTTAGATGAACAGAAAAACTCATAAAATTAATACCAGGGCAGTTCTGTTTAACATAGCTTTAGAGTCCAGGCTGTTTCTGTTAGCAGAACTGAGCCGTTAAATAGCTTTTTATTACATTCATTCCAGTAAAAATTTTAGGAACCTTACCTTGTAAATATTTTTATCCTGCATGAATCATAGGCAAGCGAAATGCCCTAGGACAAAGATCTTTAATCTTTAAACTGGGTTATATTTTTGAGGGAATTATTCTTCAGATCCTCAGTTCAGATATAACCATAACTAAAAATCATCTCTCTTGAGAATGGATGCCTGAGGTCTTCTACTTTCCTTTTTCCAACTTGCCTTCAAAAGCCCTTCCCTTCACTACAAAAGAAAGGTAAGTCTCTCATTCATCCCATTTCTTACTGTGGTTCACTGCCCTCGGCAATAAAAATTTCAGGGTCCCCCAAAGAAGGAAAAATTCCAGGATGCATAGTCCGAGAGAGTCCCACGATAGAAATCCAAAGAGGGGGTGGGTCAAAATATTGGAGGGGGCATGACCTTATTCCATCTGGACAGTAAACTCCTACCTTCTCTGTTTTCTGAGTTAGAATTCTTACTAGAAAAATGAGGGCTCACAGCAATGTGTATCAACATTTTTTTTCAATTATAATGAAGTGTGATTTTGTTTGACAGAAATCTGTTTTACTTGATTATTTTCAAATAAGGACTGACCAGTTAGGTTATATGGTGGGTATTTTCCATAAATTAAATTGGCCAAACCCTAAGTGCTAAACACAGCTAAAGAGAGAATCAGAAGAAACCATCCAGAATGAAGTACAGAGAAACAAAAGGATGGGAAATATAAAAGACAAAGTAAGAGAGTAGATACCATGGGAAGGTCCAACCCACATCCGTCTCAGAGTAGTGGAAAGAGAGAATGGGGAAGAAGTAAAATTTGAAGATTTAGAAGCTGAGAATATTTCAAAATTGATGAGAAGTCTGTTTTGTCAGCTTGATTATCTGTTAGTTGTGTAATCTGTATTTTCTAAGTAGTTGCTTTTTAGACTTTTCTTTTTATCTTGTTTCCTCAAACTGAGGATTTATATTGTTCATCAAATCTGTAATCTTTTACCATTAACCCTTGAAAATTGACTTTTCTCCACTTTCTGTTCTCTTCTTCCAAAGTCCTATTGGATAAATGTCAGATCCTCCCGTTCTAAAACTTTTCTCTCATAGCTTCAAGATGAAGCTGTCCCCTGAATTTTTTTCCCCGCAAACAAAAGGTTTCACATATTTATTATGGAATCAATCTACTTGTGTAGAGCATAGAAAGAAAGCATTTTCCCAATAAAACATGTCCAACTGTCGAGATTTTCAGCTTTATACAGGTGATAGAAACATCGATACAGTGTAAACATGTGTGCCATCTCATGTGCAGTTCTCTATAGACCCAGCTTTGGGTCTTCTCCAGTGTTATTCTTTTTGGATTTGTACCTGATTTTTATTGCCAGTTTTCATCCAAATTGACTGGGGAATGGGCTGATTTTGCTTTTGTTTCTTGGCCAGGAATCGCTTGATTTTGAGTCTTGTGAGAAGACATGGTGAGGAACTGAGTCAACTGCATACCACCACCATGGTGGAGAAAGGGGCTCTCCCCTGAATTCTGACTTCTTCAAACTTATCCTTCAGGTTTACTGATTCTCTATCCAGCTGTGTCAGTCTGCTGGTTAACCTGTTGTTAATGTTATTGACTATAATTTCTAGAAGTTCTGTTTAAAATTGGCTAGTCTTTTTGATAGTATCTTGAGTTTTTTCCCTAATGTTTTTAATGCCTTATTTTATGCCTTTAATCATTTAAATATTCATATAACAATATCTGTAATTCTTGAATGTTTAATCTGACTGTGTTGGATTGGCTGTACTATTACTCATGGTTAATTGATTCTTGATGTGTTTGTAATTGTAGGCTTATGTTTGGCAGGCCTTCGTGGGAAATCTTTGCTAACAAAATCAAACATAGTATATCTCTGGAAGAACAACAAAGGTTTCCCACCGACAGTGTCCTGCCAAGGATAAGCCCACAACAGGCCTGTAGTTGTGAATTCTCAGAAGAGAGTCTTCCGTCCTCTTGTCTCCTCTTCTTTGTCCTCTTCCTCTTCCTCCTCTTTTTCCTCTTTCTTTTAACCATCCAGATAGTCAAGGCAGAGAAATTTGCTTGCCATCTCCTTTTGCTTCTGTGTTGTCTCCCTGTGATGGAACAGATTTTATCCCACTTGTCACTGTCCTTACATCTTTTGGTTTTGATTAACTTTATTGAGGTATAATTTACATATAATAAAATTCACAGTTTTAAATGTATGGTTTGATGAGTAGCTACTGCCACAATCATGATAATACAGCATTTCCATCACTCCAGAAAGTTCTTTCATGCCCCTTTGCAATCAGCCTCCTCTCCCCAACCCCTGGTGGCTGCTGATCTGTCTTCTATTACTAGAATTTTACCTTTTCTAGAACTTATATCAATGTAACCATATAGAATACAGTCTTGTGTCTAGCTTTTTTCACTTAACATAATGCTTTTGTGATTCATTGGTGGTGTTGCATGCATCAGTACTTTGTTCCTTTTTATTGCTAGGTAGTATGCCATTGTATGGCTATACCACTATTTGTTCATCCATTCACTTGCTGATGGACATTTAGGTTGTTTTCAGTTTGGGGCTATTATGAAGCAGATTGATAGAGGATTTTCATATGTCTTCATGAAGATGTATGTTTTCATTTCTTTTATTTATTTTTAAAGTTTTTAAAAAATTTATCAATATATAGTGTAGTTGATTTTCATGTCTAACGTATGTATAACTTTAAAAGGAACTGCCAAAATGTTTTCCAAGGAGCTATTTTGCTGTACCACAAACAATATGAGAGTTCTGTTTGCTTTATATCCTCACCAAGTCTTGGTATTACTGATCTTAATTTTAGTAGGTATTTATTAGTATCTCATTGTAATTTCAGTTTGCATCTTGTAAATGACTAATGATGTGTAGCCTCTTTTCATGTGCTTAATTGTCATCCATTTATCTTCTTTGGTGAAGTATCTGTTCAGATCTTTTGCCCTTTTTTTTTTAAAGATGACCGGTAAGGGGATCTTAACCCTTGGCTTGGTGTTGTCAGCACCACGCTCACCCCGTGAGCTAACCGGCCATCCCTATATGGGATACAAACCCGTTGCCTTGGTGTTATCAGCACTATACTCTCCCGAGTGAGCCACGGGCCGACCCCTTTTGCCCATTTTTAGGTTGGGTTGTTTATCTTTTTGCTATTGAGTTGAAAAGTTCTTTTTATGTTCTGGGTATATCTTTTGTTGGATATATGTTTTGCATGTACAAGGGTATTTCAAAAGTTTCAAGGAAAGAGTTGTATTATCCATGAACTTTTAGAAATACCCTTGTAATTTGAAGTTCAGTTTATGAAAATTTTATAGTTGGAGCTTTATGTGCCTTCAGAAATGTTTGCCTCATTCAAATATTGAGTCTTTCAATCCTTGAAGATAGGTTATATATTTAGAATTTTTTGGGGGGGGGCAGGGGGAGCTGGCTGGTATGGGGATCCAAACCCTTAACCTTGGTGTTGTAACACCATTCTCTAACCAACTGAGCTAACAGGCCAGCCCCTACTTAGATTTTTAATTTCTCAGTATTATTTTGTAGTTTTCAGTGTATACATCATATGCATCTTTTGTCAGATTTATCCCTACTTTGTTTACCATTTACAATAGCATTATTTAAATTTTTATTGTTCATTGCTAGTATATAGAAATACACTTGATTTCTGTTTATTCATCTTATATGCTGAGATCTAGTTAAAATCACTTATTAGTTTGAGTACCTTTTTTGTATAAACAACTTTACTTCCTCCTTTCCAGTCCTTATGCTTTTTATTTCTTCTTCTTACCTGTATACACTGGCTTGAACCCATGGTACAAATGGTAAGTATATCCTTGCTTTTAGGGAAACTTCCCATATGGGTATATTTTCTTCCTAATCCTGGAAGTATTTAGGAGTTGAGTACTATAGGATTTGTGTTTTAGACTAAAGAGCATGGTAGTCAGAACTTTTAAATTATTATTGTATCCGTTATGGTGATCTGCGATCAGTGATCTTTGATGTTACAGTTGTAATTGTTTTGGGACTCCACAGAATCATGCCACATAAGACGGCAAACTTTATTGATAAATGTTGTTTGTGTTCTGACTGCTCCACCAACTGGCCATTCCCCTGTCTCTTTCCTCTCCTCAGGCCTCCCTATTCCCTGAGACACAAGAATATTTAAATCAGGCCAGTGAAAACCCTTACAATGGTCTCTAATTGTTCAAGTGAAAGGAAGAGTTGCATATTTCTCATTCTTAAATAAAAAGCTAGAAATGATTAAGCTTACTGAGGAAGGCATGTCGAAAACAGAGATAGACCCAATGCCTCTTGGACCAAACAATTAGCCAAGTTGTGAATGCAAAGGAAAAATTCGTGAAGGAAATTAAACGTGCTACTCTAGTGAACACACGAATAATAAGAAAGCGAGGTAGCCTTATTGCTGATATGGAGAAAGTTTTAGTGGTCTGGGTGGGAAGATCCAACCAGACACAATATTCCCTTAAGCCAAAGCTTAATATAGAACATGACCCTAACTCCCTTCAATTCTATGGAGGCTGAGAGAAATAAGGAAGCTGTAGAAGAAAAGTTCGAAGCTGGCAGAAGTTGGTTCATGAGGTTTAAGGAACAAAGCCATCTCTATAACATAAAATTGTAAGGTGAAGCAGTGAGTGCTGATATAGAAGGTGCAGTAAGTTTCCAGAAGATCCAGCTAAGATCATAGATGGAGGTGGCTACACCAAACAACAAAGTTTCAATGTAGTTGAAATAGCCTTCTATTGGAAGAAGATGCCATCTAGGACTTTCATTGCTAGAGAGGAGAAGTCAGTGCCTGGCTTCAAAGGACAGGCTGACTCTTGTTAAGGGTTAATGCAGCTGGTTAATTTGAATTGAAGCCAGTCCTTTTCCCATTTTGAAATTCCTAGGGCCCTTAAGAATTATGCTAAATCTACTCTGCCTGTGCTCTGTAAATGGAACAACAAAGCCTGGATGACAGCACATATGTTTACAACAAGGTTTATTGAATATTTTATTTTATTTTATTTTTATTTATTTTTTTTTTGTAAAGATGACCAGTAACGGGATCTTAACCCTTGACTTGGTGTTGTCAGCACCACGCTCTCCCAAGAGAGCTAACCAGCCATCCCTATATAGGGATCCGAACCCGTGGCCTTGGTGTTATCAGCACCACACTCTCCCACGTGAACCACAGGCAGGCCCTGGTTTATTGAATATTTTAAACCCACTGTTGATACCTGTTGCTCAGAAGAAAAGATACCTTTCAAAATATTACTGCTCATTGATGAGTAGCAATATTTGCACCTGGTTACCGTCACCGAAGACTTCTTATGGAGATGTACAAGGAGATTAATGTTGTTTTTGTGCCTGCTAACACAACATCCATTCTGCAGCCCATGGATCAAGGAGTAATTTTGACTTTCAAGGCTTATTATTTAAGAAATACATCTTATAAGTCTGTAGCTGCCACACATAGTGATTCCTCTGATAGATCTGGGCAAAGTAAACTGAAAACCTTCTAGAAAGGATTCACCATTTTAGATGCCATTAAGAACATTCGTATTCATGGGAGGACAAAATATCAACATTGATAGGAGTTTGGAAGAAATTGATTCCAACCCTCATGGATGACTTTGAGGGGTTCAAAACTTCAGTGGAGGAAGTAATTGCAGATGTGGTGGAAATAGTAAAGGAACTAGAATTAGAAATGGAGCCTGAAGATGTGACTGAATTGTGCAATCTCATGATAAAACGTTAACAGATGAGGAATTGCTTCTTATGAATGAGCAAAGCAAGTGGTTTCTTGAGGTGGAATCTACTCTGGTGAAATGCTATTGTGAACATTGTTGAAATGACAACAGTATTTAGAATATTACATAAACTTAGTTAATAAAGCGGTGGCAGGGTTTGAGGAAATTGACTCCAATTTTGAAAGAAGTTCTGCAGCGAGTAAAATGCTATCAAATAGCATTGCATGCTACAGAGAACTCTTTCATGAAAGGAAGTCAATCAGTGTGACAAACTTCATTGTTGTCTTATTTTTGAGAAATTGCCACAGCCATCCCAGCCTTCAGCAACCACTACCCTGATCTGTCAACAGACATCAACATCAAGGCAAGACCCTCCACCAGCAAAAAGATAATTCCCCGAAGGCTCAGATGACTGTGAGCATTTTTTAAGCGATAAAGTACATTGTTTCTTAGACATAATGCTGTTGCCCGCTTAAGAGACTACAGGACAGTATAAACATAACTTTTTATATGCATTGGGAAACAAAAAATTCATGTGACTCAGTTTATTGCAATGGTCTGGAACCAAACCCACGATTATCTCCAAGGTTTACCTATACCATCTTTTGACATCATAATTTAATTTGTGAATTTAGTTGTGCCGACTAGTTGTTTAGAAGTTTGTCTTTCTTGTCATATAATGGGGAAAAACTACCTTGAATTGAAGCAATTAGATAATAGGAAAATTTCTGAGATAGTTTTCCAGCGCATTAAATGAAAATCTTGTGTGTTCAGAGTGATCTGTTTTGTAAATTGCTACGTATCAAGTGAGTTCAGGTACTCACTTCCAAATATGTTAAATCTGTCATAAATAAGAGAAAGTAAAGAAGTAAGTATTGAATACTTTTTGGTAATGGGACAAAACTTATAAAGGCTATATTGTACTATAACACCACAGTCAAAGGTTTGGATCCCCGTACTGGCCAGACACCAAAACAAACAAACAAAAGTCAATATTAAAACCTGAAACATTTTTAGGGTATGTGTGATGTGAATTTTGCAAGCAGGTGAGTCAAATGAGGCATTTAGTCATCTAGAGTAATTTCAGGAATTGTTCTATTAACTGCTAAAACAAGTATGTTTATTTGAAGTACAAAGGCTACATTTATTGAAAGGATTTATTTCAGTTATGGTTTCTTAAGTGATGAGAAGCTATTTTCCTTTAAGCTACAAAAAATTATGAGCAATGCCATGACTCTAAGACTTTTTCTGATAATGTCTTTAGAAGATAATGTCTATTGGACAAGTAACATTGAAAAACAATTCATTTACTCAAGAGCTAGGTATAAAGGTCCAAAGGGAGAAAACACTTTTTCTTTTACACAGTCAACACTCAACACATCACAGAACACTTCTGTGATCACATGTGTAGGTTTCTTCCCCCACACACCAAGCAGTTCTCCAGCAGATACCAACTGGGTGTCCAGTAACTCAATTCAATTCTAACCTTATCTACCTGGAGTTAGAGTCAGATCCCATATGTCCCACAAGACTGCCCCCCACTTCAGATGCCAATTGCAAGTAGTAGCTTGTCACCTGTACTTCTGACTGAACAGCTATAAATCAGGATTCCCACTGCTCTCTCTTTGCATTAGATAAATTTGCAAGGATAGCTCAAAAAACTCAGGGAAATGCTTGCTTATGTTTACCAGTTTATTATAAAAGAGGCAGATGGACAGCCAAATGACAAGGTACATAGGGTGAGGTCTGGAAGGACCTAGTTCAGTACCTTCTGTCCCTGTGCACTTGGGGTGCACCACCCTCCTGGCACATGGATCTCTTGTTCAAGAGTTTTTATAGAGCTTAATCTCCAGCCACACCCACCCAATTCCATTTTTCCATAAACTTGTTGAAGTACCCTCATATTAGGAAAAAGATACACCTATTAATCTTTATC
This sequence comes from Galeopterus variegatus, assembly GCF_000696425.1. Lineage (NCBI taxonomy): Eukaryota > Metazoa > Chordata > Mammalia > Dermoptera > Cynocephalidae > Galeopterus > Galeopterus variegatus. The sequence continues at coordinate 25,652 of NW_007731608.1, read as the reverse complement.
TCTCAGGAAATTATAAAGGGTGTAGGAGCTCTGCCAAGAACCAGGAACAAAGAACAAGAAATATATACAGCAAACCCTTGAACAACATTGTTTTGAAATGCATGGGTCCCCTTAGCCATGGATTTTTTTCAATAAATATATTGGAAAATTTTTGGTTATCCACCTAACTGTAGGCTATTAATAGTTAAGTAATTAAGTACTTAAAAGCACACAACACACTTTAGTAGTTAAGTTTTGGGGGAGTCAAAAATTATATTCAGATTTTCAACTGCGAGGTGGGTTAGCACCCCTAACCTCCACATTGTTCAAGTGTATTTCTTATTACACAGAAGGATTTTGTGGGAGTACTTTTTTGTTGATATACTGTTTTAATTTTGTATTCTTCAGATATTTGGATTTGAACTGCATTTTGGAATTCATCTACACTTAAAATGCCACCGGTAGTTGGAGGTCCAGTTGGATACACCCCCCCAGATGGAGGCTGGGGGTGGGCAGTGGTAGTTGGAGCTTTCATTTCCATTGGCTTCTCTTATGCATTTCCCAAATCTATTACTGTCTTCTTCAAAGAAATTGAAGGTATATTCAATGCCACCACCAGTGAAGTGTCATGGATATCTTCCATCATGTTGGCTGTCATGTATGGTGGAGGTAAGTACCCATTAAAGCCTGCTCTGTTAATTTTCATTAAGCAGCCAGTCTCTGTATTGGGTGACTTATTTTTTTAAATAACTTATTTGGTGAGATGTTTTGAAATGTTAGTTCTTGAAGTTTGTGTTTAGAGTAACATTTTTCATTCCTGATAACAATGGCAACTCTTGTTCTGTTTGTTCCAAAACAGAAATGAGAAATTGTAAGGAGCCCTGATTTGCTTCAACTCGAGGATCATTGTGCTTTAAAAAACTCTTGTAAAAATGTCGTGTGCACAACTGGTTTTTCTTGTTGCTCTCTGCTAGACTGTTTAAATGTAAACATAAATACAGATTTTTAAAAATTGATTGGAAGAATTAAAATAAGTCAGGCTAATCTGAAAAGCATAGTTCAAAGTCTCAGGTAAAAATCTTTTCATGGAAGACAAAAAAAAAAAAATCTTTTCATAGTGTTAAAGAACTGAAGAAAACCTCCCCCTTATTCCCTGTGACGTTGTGAGTCCTAAAAGCATTTCAACTGCCTTCTAAATTTATCTTATTTCCTTCCCTTCTGTTTTCTTTGGCATGTTGTGAAGAAAATGTAGATACTAAGTTGTTTACCTAACATCATTTAAAATACTGTGTGTTTCACCTTGGAACATCAAACCACAATTAAACATGTAAAAGTCAAACCTATCATAATACTGAAAATTTATAGTTGCTTAGTTAGCAAGGATTCTAAAGCCAAGTGTATTTATTTACTGGGATTGACAGTGTCTCATGTTGCTGGTTTTGCTAAGCTTTCACTTCTGTTAATCTTGTTGGTAAGGCTGGCCGGTTAGCTCAGTTGGTTAGAGCATATAACATCAAGGTCAAGGGTTCTGGTCCCCATGCTAGCCAGCCTCCAAAAAACCCAAACAAACTTGTTTTTAGTGGCAATTTTGTACCTCAGATTATTCTCACATGTAGCTTCTTAATATATAATATATATGTAATATATGTATAGATTCTATATTTTAACTGTAAATAACTTAGTCTTAGGTTGCTAAACTGGTGGTACATTCAACCAATGTTTATCGAACCCCATGAATATATTGAGCACTGGGCAGTGTTATGAGTGACGGAGAACACTGATCCTGGTCCTCTCCTTTGAGAAGTTTATAATCCTCTTGAGACAATAATATAAGCTCATGAAACAGGAATATGAAGTTGAAATCATAATTTAATGAAACATAATTAAATTGCACAGAAGAAATGGGTAGCTGGTTGCCTTAGAGAGAAACTGGGTGGCTGGGAACAGGAAGACTCTTTTTTTCCACTGTACATCTTTTTGTGTCTTTTACATTTTGAACATAGACCTGTTTTGTATTCTAAATTAAATACATTTTTAAAGAGCCCTAAGTGCTAAAATTATAGTACTTATTTTTTTGTAAGTTCAGAGAAATCAAAAGGGACTTTGGACATTGTCTAGCTTCTGAGAGCCAGTAATTCACAGGCTTTGGATTCCAATCTGCCAGGATTTCTAATCAGGTTTTGACTATGATAGCTTGAAGAAATCGGTATAAATATTATCCAGAGGTAGTCCAGGTGTTCAGTAATTCCTTAAGCTGACTACAAACCAGAGGTTCACATGTTGCAATTCTGAGCTGCCAAAGAGTTTAAGAGCAACTTGCATTTTGCATCAAAAGTGAGTGATGTCAGTTGTGCTAATCGCACATGACACTTTCCTTTGGGGAAACAGTTCTTTCTTTGTCCTCACCCAGTTAGTGAGATAACTAGCACATTTCTCTGAGTTTGTATTATAATAGGCCTATAAACTGTACCCCTTTCTATTTTTAATGATAGCTAATTAGGGCCATCCTTCCTGAAATAACTCTTAAAGACAAATTGCCTGTCATGAGCCTTATGACAGAATTCTTATTAAGTTGGTTATTTTGTTTTGACTGGTTTCTAAGTAGTATGTCCCTTAAGAATTTTCATTACTTTTTTAACTGTCATAATCCCTGAATTTGTGCACTTGGACCACACTTTGAACATGAATATATTTTGAGTTGTGATTGGTTACATTTTCTTTTTTAGTGCTTTGGGTCAGATATACATAGTGATAGTTATTAGAGTGTAAGTATATTTTTTGGGAAGGAGAACTTAGTTGCCTACTTTTGGTTTGTTAATTTGTTTTTCTTTTTTTAAAAAATTAACATGAAAGTAGAAATTTTCATATGAGGGTACTTCAAAAAGTTTGTGGAAAAACAGAATTGAAAGATAACATGAATCATTCCATGAATTTTTTTTTTTGGCAGCTGCGCTGGTATGGGGACCGGAACCCATAACCTTGGTGTTATAAGGCTATACTTTCCATGAATTTTTTGAAGTACCCTTGTATTTTCTGTTCCACGATGGTCATCTTTTTTTTTTTTTTTTTTTTAAATAAAGATGACCAGTAAGGGGATCTCAACCCTTGACTTGGTGTGGTGAGCACCACGCTCAGCCAGTGAGCCAACCGGCCATCCCTATGTAGGATCCGAACCCGTGGCCTTGGTGTTATTAGCACCGCACTCTCCCGAGTTAGCCAAGGGCCGGCCCTCACAGTGGTCGTCTTAACACTCCTGGTTTGGAATTTCAAATACTGCATGATTTAACGCATTAACTTGTACCTCACAGAGTCAGTAGTGCAGCACTATTGATCTTTGTAATTCTGACCATACAAAATCTCATGACTAATTTATATTGAGATATTTTATAAATATTCTTTGAGTATTCAATTCTTTTGTTTTACACAAACTGTAAATTCAAATTATTTTCAAGTCATCTGTGACCTAATATTTTCATGAAGTGGCTGTCCTAGTCCATCCAGGCTGCTGTAACAAATACCTTGTGAACAATAAAAATTTATTGTTCACGGTGAAGGCTGGAAAGTCCAAGATCAAGACCCCAGCAGATTCAGTGTCTGGTGAGGGCCCATTCCTTATAGATAGTGCGTTTCTAGCTACATTCTCACGTGGCAAAAGCTCCCTCAGATGTCTTTTATAAGGGCACTGATCCCATTCATGATCCATTCACTAATCATCTTCTAAAGGATGCATGCATCTATTTAGCTGAGGAAATTTAATCTGGTTTTCTTGGATAATATTCCATTTTCTATCCTCTTGAGTTGTTAGACGCAAGGTTAATGTTAACTGTTTGACTTAATCTTTTCCTGCAAGCATTTTTTCACAGTATGGATACCGTGAAACATAGTAATAATAGGCATAGAACCAAGTAATTTCTGAAACATATATTTGATTCAATACCTGAAGCATCTAGTTGTAACTAGGAACAGTTGCTTTTTGTTTTTTGTTTTTTGAGATGACCTCATTGCAACACTGCTTAACCTTGGAAAAAATGATTATGTATTTTTGCTTTTTCTTTCTTTTTAATAATACAACACAAATCACATTTATGATAATGTTTAAATAATGCTCTAAAACCTATTCAGATGTGTTCATATATCTCATCATGTGTGCCTGTATTTATAATTATAAAGAACAAACGTACTAAATATATGTTTATCGTATCCTAGATATGTCAGGAACCCTGTGAACATCCATTACCAAGGTCTTTTGAGCCTATTTTGCCTTGAAAGAGAAAGGTTAAGGATAGACTTGGGTTTTATATTTTAGTAAAATTCCATGATATTTCTAGATACAGAACATGCACAATTAATGATTTCTAGCATCTTTATCTTCCAGTACACATACATATAACTCAGAAATTATTATAGAAAGCAATATCCTATCATTGCCTTTTGTTTATTTTGGAGGACTTGTCATTTATTGTCATTCATGCCTTGTATAGATGTGAAGGAGTAGGTTCCTTATACTACTAAATTTTTGGTTATTTCTTAGGTCCTATCAGCAGTATCCTGGTGAATAAATATGGCAGTCGTCCAGTCATGATTGTTGGTGGCTGCTTGTCAGGCTGTGGCTTGATTGCGGCTTCTTTCTGTAACACTGTACAGGAGCTTTACTTGTGCATTGGAGTCATTGGAGGTGAGTTGCTAGTGATTCATTTTCAAACAATTTATTGCTGGCTATTTGGTATTCACCTGCATTCATCTTTTATATTCCTTGAGTGAAATTAATTCTTTCCTTATACAAATGATTTATCATTATGAAGAACCGTAGATAAATTAATTTACTAGAAAAGCAAACTTTTAAAGAATTTGCTGTCATATAATAGGTGTTTATTGTTTGTGGAATGGATTAATGAATGAATTGAAAGAGCTGATTGCATTCCTTGTCCTAAGAATAGACAGTGGTGGTAAGTAAAATGTGTGTGGCAACTTGTTGCAAGGGTGGTTGTTGGTTATTTTCTCTCCTTACCTCTTTTTCCCGAGGGGAATAGGCTTCTATTGGAGCAGGAGAGAGCATTAAACAAAAAGCAGGAATTATTTGATAGAATGTCCAGGAAACATTTCTGAGGGATAGACAATATATTGATAATCCCTGAACCCTTTTTTTGTTCACCAAGTTAAGGTAATGAACTGCAGATGAGTATAATGAATAGATTATTCAAAACTTCACAATCCGAAGACTATCACTATTAACATTTTGATGTTTATCCTTTCACACTTTCACACTTTTTTGGATGTACAAATATAACCTTTTTTTGTAACAAAAAAGGATTAGATTATGTGTAATATTTTGTAACCGCTTTTTTTTCACTTATATCATGAATATCTTTTCATGTCATTAAATATTCAAATACATTACAATTTGAATCTCTATTATTCCATTGAATAGATTTAATTTTTTTTTAACCAATATCTTAGTTAACTGTTAAATATTTAGGTGCTTTTGTTTTTGTTTTAATTTTTTTTACTGTTAATAAACAATATTAGGTTGAAAGTTCTTTGTGAATGTGAATATTTTCATAGGATGAATTTGTAGAAGGTGAACTACTGTGTGTATTTTTTAATACATATATGCTAAATTGCCCTCCAGAAAGATTATACTCATTTATAGCCCCACCACAATATTTGAAAGAGAATATCCTTGCCGATAATGGGATATTGTCTTTTTCTTTCTTTCTAAATCAATGCCAATTTAACAGTATCTCCTGGTTTTAAATTGGCTCCCCTTTAAGTTTTAGGAGTAAATGTTTTTTCATGTTTGTGGCTAAGTGTTAGCCAGTGCTTATGGACTACTTTTGTATATCCATTTTCTTGTTGATATAAGTGTAATGTATAATAAATTTGCTCATTAGTTTATTATTCCTTTGCATAAGATGCAGTTTTTTTCCAAATTAATTTTAAAAATTTTTAATTGTGGTAAAATACACGTAACATAAAAATTTACCATTCTAACCATTTTTGAGTTCTGTGGCATTAAGTACATTCATGTTGTGCAACCGTCACCACCATCCATCTCTAGAACTCTTTTCATCTTGTAAAACTGAAACTCTGTACTCATCAAACAGTAACTCCTCATGCTTCCCTTCCTCCCTGCCCTCTGCCCCAACCACCCTTAGCAACTACCATTCTACTTTCTGTCTGTATGAATTTGACTATTCTAGGTACCTCATATAGATGAAATTATGTGGTAATTGTATTTATGTAATTGGCTTATTTCACTTAGCATAATGTCTTCAAGGTTCATCTGAGTTGTAGCATGTATCAGAATTCTATTCCTTTTTAAGGCTGAATAATATTCTCTTGTATGTATATACCACATTTTGTTTATCTGTTCTTCTGTTGATGAACACTTGGGTTACTTTCACCTTTTGGGCATTGTGAATAATGCTGCTGAGAACCTCAGTGTACAAATATCTCTTCCTGATTAACTTTTGGCTATTGAATTTTGTTTGAAAATATTTTTCAAATTCAGTCTTTTTTTTCTCATTGAACTTCTAAAATTTTCATTTATTAAAAACCATCAGTCTTTTATGGATTCTGTCTTGTATATCATTCTTTTTTGGTTTTTTGACCAGTAAGGGGATTGCAACCCTCGGCGGGGTGTTGTCTGCACCACGCTCAGCCGCCATCTCTATATAGGATCCGAACCCACAGCCTCAGTGCTACCAGCGCTGCACTCTCCCAAGTGAGCCACGGGGCCGGCCCTTGTATATCATTCTTGAAAGTTGTTCCCCATTCCAAGGTTATGCAAATATTTGTCCACTTTTTTTTAGTCTACTTCATTTTTTTACATTTAAAACTTCTGAATAGATAAAAACACTTGACATAAAATGAGAAAAAGTATAACTCTGTTTCCACATGATTAATCAGTTGCTTCATTTGCTTTTTTATTAGTTTATTTATGGAATATTTATTGAGCAACAACTGTATGTATGTCAGGAACCATTTTAGGAACTGTAGCAAGAGAGCAACAATCCAGGCAAAGTTGTCATGCTCTGTAATGGGAGGAGTCGGACAATACAACTCACAAATATATGAATACATAAGAAAAATATTAGGCAGTGATAAATGCAGTACAAAGCCTTAAGTGTTGTGACAGGGAAGGACTGGGCAGGCAGTGAAAGAAGGTAAAAGCTCATTAAAGAGATGACTTCAAGTAAAGAACTGAATAACAACAAGGAATCAGCTTTGTGAAAATCTAGGGAAACATAGTCTAGGCAGCAGCATGCTTATAAGCACAGGGGAGAGTGGCCTGGTGTGGCATCAGAGAGGGAAGTAAGGGCCAGGGTAAAGGTTGTAGATAGGAAGCCATTCTAGGTTTGATGTATGGGAGTGACTTGTTCTGGTTTATTGGTTTAAGCCTCTGGGAATGGCTTAACATAGATGGTCAGGGAGAGTATCTGAGAAGTTCTGTGAATATTTACTTCTACTAGCATTATTTATTGAATAACTTATTCTTTCTCCATTAATTTTTTTTTTTTTAAAGATGACCAGTAACGGGATCTTAACCCTTGGCTTGGTGTTGTCAGCACCATGCTCACCAATTGAGCTAACCGGCCATCCCTATATGGGATCTGAACCTGGGGCCTTGGTGTTATCAGCACCACACTCTCCCGAGTGAGCCACAGGCTGGCCCTTTCTCCACTAATTTAAAATGCTACTTTATCTTACCTTAAATGTTTATATATATTTCAGCTCTGTTCCTGGACTTCCTGTCCACTTTCATTGATCAATGTTTACCTATTTCTGAGACTGGGCCACATTGTTCTAATAATTGTAGCTTGTTTGGTCGTTGGCCAATGTGGGGATCTAAATCCTTGACCTTGGTGTTATAACACCATGCTCTAACCAATTGAGCTAACCAGCCAGCCCATAAGATTGTAGCCTTTATAGTGCCATTTCAATATCTGTTATGGTTGGTCCCACTCAAAAATTTCAACCACCAAAAATTTCCTGATACCTTGCATATATTTGTTTTCCAAATATGTTTTAGAGTAATTTTACCTCATCTCAAAATAAAATCCACTGACATTCGCATTGGAATTGCATTAAATTAGTGCATTCATATAGGATTTATTTTCCCAAAACTCTGTGGTTTTTTTGTTTTTTTTAATTTTCTGATGTCTCAGAAAAGTATTACAATTTGAGCTCTGTAAGTTGCATTTTTTAGTTTTTGGTGTTACAGTGAAAATTTTATATTGCATTTTCTATTGTAAATCTGTTTTATCTCTGTTTGATAATTGTCTACTTAATGATCTTGTATGGCTATAATATTCCTTTAGGTGATTTTGTTAGATTTGACAAAATAGACAATTATTTACCTTCAAAAAAATAAAAATAGGGCCAGCCCGGTGGCACACTGCTACAGTGCGCCGCTTGGGAGCGCGGTGGCGCTCCTGCCGAGGGTTCGGATCCCACATACAGACCGGTTCCTGCTCACTGGCTGAGCGAGGTGTGGGGGCAGCACCGAGGGTTGCGATCCCGTTGCCGGTCCTGGTCCGGTACGGGCGCGACACTGAGGGTTGCGATCCGTTGCTGGACACGAACAAAGACAAAAAGGAAAAAAAAAATAAAATAAAATAAAAATAAAAATAAAAATAACATTTATTGAGTGCTTACTGCATGCTGGGCACTATTCTAAATGCCTTACAAATCTTTTCTTCATCACAATAGTGCCTTGCCCCATGCATGTTTCACAAATTAGGGAACAGTTACAGGAGGGTCTCCATGTCTGTGGTGATGCTGAGATTTGAACCCATGTGGTCTGTTTTATAACCCATACTTTAAACCAATGTACAACATGTCTTCTAATAATTTGGATTTTTTGTCTTCTTTTAATTATTTATATCTCTTATTTTAGTTTCTCTGTCTGTAATTTCAAAGATATTTCTGATATTTATCATAGTATATGATTTTTCTTCCCCCTTTTACCCAGGTCTTGGGCTTGCCTTCAACTTGAATCCAGCTTTGACCATGATTGGAAAGTATTTCTACAAGAGACGACCATTGGCAAATGGACTGGCCATGGCAGGCAGCCCTGTGTTCCTGTCTACCCTGGCCCCCCTCAACCAGGCTTTCTTTGACATCTTTGGCTGGAGAGGAAGCTTTCTAATTCTTGGGGGCTTATTGCTAAACTGCTGTGTAGCTGGAGCCCTGATGCGACCAATAGGGCCCAAACCAACCAAGGAAGGGAAAGCTAGGTCTAAAGATTCTCTTCAGGAAGCTGGAAAATCTGATGCAAAAAAAGATGCAGGTGAAGCAAATACAGATCTTATTGGAGGACACCCCAAAGAGGAGAAACAATCAGTCTTCCAAACAATTAATAAATTCCTGGACTTATCCCTGTTCACTCACAGAGGCTTTTTGCTGTATCTCTCTGGAAATGTCGTCATGTTTTTTGGACTGTTTACACCTTTGGTTTTTCTCAGTAATTATGGCAAGAGTCAGCATTATTCTAGTGAGAAGTCTGCCTTCCTTCTTTCCATTCTGGCTTTTGTTGACATGGTAGCCAGACCTTCTATGGGACTTGTAGCCAACACAAAGTGGATAAGACCTCGAGTTCAGTATTTCTTTGCTGCTTCTATTATTGCAAATGGAGTGTGTCATTTACTAGCACCTTTATCCACCAGCTATGTTGGGTTCTGTGTCTATGCGGGATTCTTTGGATTTGCCTTTGGGTGGCTCAGCTCAGTATTGTTTGAAACACTGATGGACCTCGTCGGACCCCAGAGGTTCTCCAGCGCTGTGGGATTGGTGACCATTGTGGAATGCTGTCCTGTCCTCCTGGGACCACCACTTTTAGGTATAGTATGTTTCCCTACCTCTTTGGCTCTGTTGTAATAAAACAAGCATAAAGATTGAAAAGGTGACAGAAAGCAAAGACTAGTGAGCTATTTGATGGCCAAGAGCAAGTGTTTCTCATTTCTGTATCTTCGATGTTGGCACAGTGTTTGGTACAGCATAATTGCCCAAGTACTTACAGAATCAAATTAAATTGAACCCTCAAGCTGAAGGGGGATCAAATACGGTTACAAACATCAGTGTTTTTGAGGTGTTGTTTCTTATATTATTGTAGAAAAATACATAAAACAACTCTGCCTTTAAAACACTGGTGTTGATTTCATTTTAATAATGGAGTTTATTTCAGTAGTAATAGGATAATAATAGCTACCATGTAAGGTCACAGTGTACTAGGGACTGTCCTAACCACTTAATATATCTTGTTATATGTATCTCACAAAGTCATGAGGTAGGACTGTCTTAGTGTCCATTTCATAATTGAAGAAATAGAGTCTTCAAAAGGTGAAATAATTTGGCTAATATCACACAGCTAGTAAGTCAATATATAATTTGGGAACTATTTCCTAAGGTAAATGATGAAGTATTTATCTTTTAAATTAATACCTCTATAGATAACACATAGTGAAAAAATAATTTGATCCTCCTTTTGGATGTGACTCACAGTCTGGGAATTTTGATTTGGAGAGTGAGTGAGGATACATAACAAAGAAGATCTGTAGCAGTCTTCCGATATTACTTTCTTCCTTTTCCTCATACCCAGTTAGTTGCCAGGTCCTGTCAGTTTTATCTCCTAAGTCTTTTTCTAATCTGCCCATCTTTCTCCATGACAACTACCACCCTATGTGCATTCAAAGCTCCTCTCCTACCTGGTCTGCTCCTAACAGGAGCCTCCTAACTGGTCTACCTGTGCCCACTCTAGCTGTTATTCAGTCTCTTAGAACTCTGTAGTTCAGACCTCTTAGAAATGCCTTAAAACTCTCCAGTTGCTTCCCATTGCTTTTAGGGGGGAGATCAAATTCCTTAAATGTGACTTGCAAAGCACTGCATGGCCTGGCCTCACCTGTCTCCCCAGTCTCGTGTCCTACCACTGTGCCTTTGCCTTGCTGTCCTGCGTGGGTCCTTTTTCTCATCCCCTTTCTCAAAGATAATTCCTGTTTTCTTGTTAAGTCTCAGCTTAGTGGACACTTTATGGGAAGCCTTCCTGTCCCCACTTACCAGTCCCAACCTGCTATTTTCTGCTTTTAGTATCCTCTTTGTAACACGGTCACATCTTGTGTAATTATGTGATTAACATCTTTCTTCTCGATTGAACTGTGGATGTTCCTGCTCACCCTTATCTTCGGGGCCCAGGAGAGCCCAGTGCCTGGTTTAAGATAAAGACTCAGTAAATACTGCTGAATGAATGACACCCTGACTTAGAAAGCCATATGGTATCATATTTGAATTGATTATATTAAGTTCTGTGTAAGTGTAGAGTAGGGTTTTCCAGAGTTTATTCCTGGAAATACTAGTTGGATGAGATGCTAATAAATTTTTCTGTTAGAGTTTCATGGCCAAAAACAAGTTTGGAAACACCGACTTCTTGGAATTTTTTTTTTTTTTAATTGGCAGCTAGCCTGGATTTGGTGTTATCAGCAACACACTCTAAACTGAGCTAATTGGCTAACCCTGGAAACACCAACTCAAGTAGGGTTTTTTTTGCTACTAGGCTTCACAAAGCCTTTAATAGGAAAGACTATGAAATACCATTTCCCAAATTCATTTGGCTTTTAATACATTAGAGCGTTATCCTGTAGCACAGTGGTTAAGGGTACAGACTTCAGAATCAGGCTTTTCCTGTTTTTAAAGCAAGCTATTTCACTTACTAGCTTTAATGTCTTTGTGCTTCAGTTCTTACATCTGTATAGTGGGGATGAGGATAGAATCTGCCCGTTGTGAAAATTAAGTGCTTAAAATGGTTGTAAGGCATCAGTGTTAGTTCATTTTGTAGCATAGGACCAGTGTTCACAGGAACACTGTTTGGGAAATGCTGGTAGAGAAAGACCATCGGCCTGGGTAACCGGAGCAGCTCTTTGGCCTTGGACAAGACTCCTAAACCTCTTTTGAGCAACAGTTTTTTTCCATTGTGTATTGAGAGAATTGATTCTAGGTGATCTCTAGGTCTTTCCTAATTCAGTTTTGCCAGAAGTTAATTATTTTCAAGTTGCTAAAAATAACAATAGGCAAGGCCATTCAAAATCAGTGAGACATTAAAAACAAAAGATCAGATAACTTTTAGCAATTCCTTTTTATACTAATCTGTCATTGGGCTCTTTGAAGGTTGGATTGACATCTTTGTTTTGAGTGGATGCTTAAGCCTAGTTTGGGAAAGGGTACCCTTGTTTACTTTTACCTACATGATTTTTTCTTTTCTTTTTTTTTACATCTTTAGGTCGTCTCAATGACATGTATGGAGACTACAAATACACATACTGGGCATGTGGTGTGATCCTAATTATTGCAGGTATCTATCTCTTCATTGGCATGGGCATCAATTATCGACTTGTGGCAAAAGAACAGAAAGCAGAGGAGAAGCAGAAAAAAGAAAGTAAAGAATTGGAGACTGGTATAGATTTTGCCGAGAAGCCAAAAGAAGTTACAAAAACAGCAGAATCTCCGGAGCAGAAAGGCACAGAAGGAGGTCCCAAAGAGGAGGAGAGTCCAGTCTGAACCCCTGGGGCTGAAGGGTAAATGGAGCAGTTCATGACCCAGGATACCTGAAAATCTTCTACTGGCCTGTTATCTACCAGTGGTGCTCAATGCAGATAGTGGACATTTGTGTGGAAATCATACCAGGTGTTCATTGATGGAATTTTTATTTTACTCCTTACCAATAGCCTGAATTTAAAATACCGTATGTTTTGGGGAAGGAGTGGTTGGCAAAGGTTGAGGGAAGGAAGTAGGTTTTGCTTTGTTTTTTTTTTTTTTTTTCTTAGCTTTTAACAGTGTCATGAAGATTATAATATGTGCCTTAAGTTTTAGTCTTTAGAACCCTTTAGAGAGCCTTAACTTTTTAAACCATTCTGCTGAATTCATCTATTTTAAGTATCATGTTAAAAGGAAGAATAACACCTAACTTGTTTGAGGCAAATCAAAAATTTAAAATTAATCTTGCTTCATTGTTATTTATAATGTGCTGTCAGGCATTATCACTGGAAGATTTATGAATAGAAATATTGGTTGAAAGTTGGAGGTTTTATAAAATGCTGACATATTTTCTTAGCATGAGTAGTTGCCTGATATATGTGCCTACTAGCTATATATTTAGGGAATTTAAAGTATAAAACTTTGGAAACCTCTTGGCTGTTCTAACCACATGTATTTGTCAGCACCTCTTGGGTACCTTTTCTTGGAATGCTATTTAGAAGCCAAGTGCTTGAGGGTTGTTTTCATTAAGTTACTATTTTTTGCACCCCTGTTCAAAGATAAATTTTGAGTGGTTGTAGATCATTGCCCCTTTTGAAATCACCTAGTAATATTAAATATACAGAGCTATATATTTGTGCCTTCTTGGTAAATACAAGACATTTAATTAAATGTAGAGAGATATTTCAAACAGCTGAATTCAGCTTAAGTTTTTCCAAGATCTCAGTTAAACTGTAAGACTATTGAAATCTTTTTTTTTTTTCCTAGAATTTTTCCCCTTTGATTCATAGTGATTCCATTTATATCTGCTTCTAGCTTGCAGGTGTGTGTGTGATTTTCAGTGTGTATGTATTTGGTGTTTGTTTTTTTCCCATTGTTTGCAAATAAATGAGGGCCAGAAAAATTTGGCCTCAGGCAAACCAATGAAGATAAGATTGGGAGGGAAGTTGCTAAGTGTGCTTAGTTCAATAAGCATTTTCTTTTTTTTTTTTTTTCCTTAGAAGGGCTTAACGAAAATTATGTTATGCTTGGAATTATTGGACACATTCTTATTCTCCCCACAAACCTACAGATTTTGTGACCCTTTTCACTTATGTGAAGATTAGAGAAGTTCATTATAAAGTTGGAGGTGGACCAGAATGAAAACTGTAAATATTTTTTAACCTGATATCTTTTAAATTGATGCAAAAAGATATGGATAGACATTCAGTGAATTATGTTCAGTGCATTGGAAATAACCATTGTAATTGACAGAGTGAAAGTAGAGATACAAAACCTTGCGTAAGAGGCTGATTTTTCTAAATAAACTTTTTTTTAAGAAAATGTTTCTTCCTCCAAATATTTATTTTCTTGAGCAAAATACTGCTGTGTTAAGTTTCAATTTGGCCCTTGCTGATATTAAATTAAATCATCCAACTTATGTACCTTGAGATTTGTGTGTATGCTTTATTTATCTTACTTTGATTTTCTTCTTTCCTCTTCTTTATGACAAGCAGGAAGGAAATTTTGAAACTTTTTCTTGAACTGAGAGCATCCAGAGCAGTTAACCCCAAGGACACAACGAAAAACTCCCTTAACTCCCTGTATACCTAAGTGTCATGGCAGATAGAGGAAGAATTCTAGGGGAGAAGTACTGGACAGCTGCCGAAGGAAAAAAAGAATTTTAGGGAAGGAGCCTGCTGAGAAGCAGGCATGGCCCCTGTTTGGACTCTGCCATTTTCCATGGACTCAAGTCTATAGCCTCTGTGTACCTCTTTTCTATAAAAATGAGGATTACCATTTATGAGGAAATGTTAAAGAAAAAAAATAGTAAAGCAATTTTAAAGGATTACTTTTTTCCTATCCCAAATGTTGTAGCTACGTGCACACAGCAGACCCTACTTAATCTTTGTTCAGTAGTTGAATCTTGTTAGTGGTGTGAGGGTTTCATAATTCAGATTCACCACCACTCATTAGAAGGAAGGGTTCTAAAGTTGCTATATTTAGAAGCAAAAGTTAGTAACTGGCACAAAGCTGGAACTAAAACTTTTATTTTTTTTTTTATTTTTTTATTTTTTTCCTTTTTGTCTTTTTTCGTGACCGGCAACGGATCGCAACCCTCAGTGTCGCGCCCGCACCGGACCGGGACCGGCAACGGGATCGCAACCCTCGGTGTTGCTCCCGCACCTAGCTCAGCCAGTGAGCGGCCGGTCTGTATGTGGGATCCAACCCCCCAGCGGGAGCGCCGCCACGCTTCCCAAGCGGTGCACCACAGCAGTGCACCACCGGGCCGGCCCTGGAACTAAAACTTTTTATCACCCGCCAACCCTGACTTTTTTACAGGCTTAAGGGATTCATTCAAGACCAATTTTGGTACCACTAAAACTCAACATAGACCTACTCTGTGTCATGGCTTCCTTGTTAACAACCAATTTATTACCTCTGTGTTGCAAGTCAACACTGGAGCAACTGGGCTTTCTGATCCAGTCTGTCATCCCTTACTCCATTTGAAGACTTAACTCCTTTGAAGTTTCATTTCAGTTCACAGGGTTTCAATGGCTGCTTTAGGAAAAAAGATGTATACATAGAACATCTGCCTAACTTTTCCTTTTCTCTGCCTCTCACCTCTGGAAGTTACAGAGAGAACATACACAGCTCTCAAGTAGTTGCAGTGCCCAAAAAGGCATGAGGCTGTTCAAGAGTACACCCTGAAACAGGCTCCCAAATTATTAAGTGGGAAAATTATTTAGAAACTGATTGGTTGGATAATGGTAGAAGATCATGGTAACATAAACTGGACCATATTATCATGTTAGTACTCAAGTTTACTGAGAATTTAAATGATCTTAATTAACCAAGGTAAATAGTTCGTACAAAAAGTATTTAGGAAAGGATGATGATAAGTTGTGGAAAATTCAGAGGTATTTTATCCCTGATTTAGTCACATTGATGAATAATCCTCTTTGGATTCTTGGTTTGTCTGAATTTAGTAGTTTATGTCTGTATCACATATGTCAATATTAAAACTGTATCTTAAAAAGGAAAAAATTGTTAAAAGCCATTTAATATTTTTATATGAACGAGTGTTACATTGAATTTAGACTGATAAATTGAGTATAGAAATGCCTGGGTTTTACTTTCCTTAGCAAATAACTCACAGTATAATAAACCTAATCATCAGTGCAGATATTCCTTCCTCCCCTCCATCACACACACACACACACTTTTGCTTGGAAAAATGAGGAAAGGTTAACAGTAAATTTCCACCTTTGCAATGCGGCTTGTTTTAATAATCAAGTCAGGCACTTGCCTAGAAGACATGAAGAGGTCAGTGGCAGACTCGTAACTGTGAACACTCCTGTAGTACTTTTTTTTTTTTTTTTTTTTTTTTTTTTCTTTTTTTTTTCCCGTCGCCGGGGGGGATTTTATAAATAAAAAAAAACATTTAAAAAAAAAAAAAAAAAAAAAAAAAAAAAAAACAA
>NW_007731608.1:0-9330 GCF_000696425.1 Galeopterus variegatus | reverse complement strand
TCAGTGTTGCCCCCGTACCGGACCGGGGACCGGCAACGGGATTGCAAGCCTCGGTGTTGCTCCCGCGCCTCGCTCAGCCAGTGAGCGGGATCCGGTCTGTATGTGGGATCCGAACCCTCGGACGGGAGCGCCAGCCGCACTTCCCAAGCGGCGCACTATCCAGTGCGCCACCGGGCCGGCCCCACTCCTGTAGTACTTGATGGGAAGTGACAACCCAAGCTTACCTGGCTTGCTGGAATGTGAGCAATCAGGCCTGGTTTCTCCAGAGTTTAGAAGCCTCTGGGTGGGGGATATTCAAGTACATCACCCCTGAAATTGTGTTCTAGCTTTAGGGTTTTAGATTCAGTCACTATTCCCTCCATTCATTCTGGACCAAAATGGCAAAGTCATTCAAATGTTAGCATTTGGGAACAGTAACATGTATGAATATGGAGTAAAGAACATCAGTTTACTTACTTTTTGCTAACTTTTACACTGACTTGCCTAGAGGAGATAGTGATAGCTAGCAAAAGGAATCACAGCCTACTGCTTGTTTAACAGGGTAGGCTGCCTGGGTTCAAATTGAGGCTGTGTGACCTCAAACAAGTTGGCCTTCAACTTTGTTTCTTATGTAAGGTGTTAATGATTAGTATCCAGCCCCGGGGTTGTCATGAAGGTTAATTGATATGTGACAGCTTGTGCTAAACAAGTGCTTAAGTGTAAGCACCTGACTATAAAAAATTTAATGCGTGGGGAAAAATTGGGCTGTTATAGTTCCCATAGCAGATCTTTACTTACAGAGGATGATTTCAGAGTGACTCAAGAATAATTAGCAAAATGATCAAATCCTCCTTTTTGACCACCTTTTAGTCTTACGGTATTGGTTGTTTTGAGAATGAATGGATGAAACTAGCACCTCACCATGTGATTGGCGCATATATCCAGCTCTTTGCATAAGATTGATTTGAATCCCAAAGCCCTTTCTCTTTTCTACTCTAACCCAACAACACACTTTGAGAAGAAATGTAAAAGTGATCGTGGTTAAAGTTCATCTCTAGCAATGTGCTTAAATGCAAATTGAAAATTTAAGGAGATTTTAATTTTTTCCTACTACATCAATGACATGGTTTAAATTATTAGTTGGTGGCTGAGTAAACTGGTATAACACCTGGGCCCCGGGCTAGGAAAGTAATTTTGTAATATGTATCAAGCACCATGGGCTCACATCTTATCCTTTTCCCTAGAAATTCCAGATTTGGGAATTTAAGAAAGTTTACGTCTGTCTTTGAAATTATCAGTTTCTTTGAAAAATCCTTAAGTGGGTATCCATAAGTATTTAATGGATGGTTATGAAGTCCTTGTATATAAACATGACACAATGTTAGGTGAAAAATCAACATGAAGTAGCATGCTGTACATACATATATATGCATAATATATATAAGGATACATGCGCAGGGGAAAAATACATGAATACTTTGATTATGATTGTGAGTGTGGTAAAGTAAGAGGTAACTTTTTTCTGTATTTTTCCCATGTTCTAAGTTTTCTTAATATGATTGATACTTTTGCTTTTGGCAGCTGGCTGTTATAGGGATATGAATGTGATGAATACTTTTATACTAAAGGAAAACATTTGATGTAGCACATACTACTACTGCTTTACAGAGGGAAAAAACAGTGCATTTGATCCAGAAGGGTTCTGATACAAGGCACTTGACTCCTAAAAAAAATAAAGCTAATGATTATTTCAAGCAGGGTTTTTTTCTGCTTCACCAGAAGTTGCACTCCGGTGAAAGGGAGATGAGTGGAACATGGAACTCAAGAGCACCAGTGGCTTCAAGTCATGATTTTGCTGGTGCTGGACCAACACTGTGGAGTGTAGAGTCCACAAGCCACCTGTGCTGGCCACCAGTGCCTCCTTCCTGCAGACAGTGCTCGTGGAGACAGCATTCCTGCGGCTCCTGTCTGATCATCAGTCAGCTGCATGTGAATGTTTAACTCAGGAAGCAAGAGCCTTGAGCACTCACCCACTCACCCACGTCCCAGTGTCGTGGTAGTTCTTGAGCGTTAGCTTACTGAGATCAGCATCAGAAAAAAATACATTGATACCACAAAAAGACAGGTGGAATTTGCTTGCCTGCACAGTTATTTTTTCATTCACCAACAGATCTTTATTGGACCCTTATTATGTCTTAGGCATTGTTCTAGGCTTTGAGAATATAGCAGTGAACAAAACACAATAAGACATCTTCACAGACATCTTATGTTCTAGCAGGGGAGAATAGGCAATGAACAGTAAGTTATAAGGAAAACAGTAGTTTTCAGAATCGAGCATGGATGTAAGATTATTCATTCATTAATCTAAGCCATTCATCCAAACTTTTTTAGAGCCATCATTCATGTGCCTGGTCCTATTGCTGAATAGAAGGGACAGAGCAGTGGACAAAATATAGTTGCTAGGACCCATAGCTTCTAGTCTAGTGGGGAAGACTATGTACCAAGTGCTGTGTTGGTGTGACACACAGAGAAACCTCTAACTCAGGGCTGGCCCCATAGCTCACTCGGGAGAGTGCGGCGCTGGTAGAGGCTGTGGGTTCGGATCCTCTATAGGGATGGCCGGTGCACTCACTGGCTGAGCGTGGTGCAGACAACACTGTGCCAAGGGTTGCGGTCCCCTTACCGGTCCAAAAAAAAGAAACCTCTAACTCAATTTTGAGAGAGCACAAAAAAATCAAAAAGTATATATTTGAGCAAGTTAATTTCTCCGAGCTTCTTTGATAAACATGATAAAATTGTCGTGAGGATTAAGTGTGAAAGTACACAGCATACTGTTGGGTGTATGGTAGTATTAATATATTGAGTGCATAGTAGTTTTAACAATCTGAATCTGCTTGAATATTCTGCAACTTAGTGTGGCAAGTGTCAATTAAGTCATCAACTAAAACAACAATGAATAAAGAACAGCTGATAATGGCATAGCTATTAGAGTTTACAAAGGCCTTTCAAATATGTTATCATCTGACCCATGCAAAATCCTAGGGAGGTGGGTGTAATTAAAAATAATGACCCTTTAGCTGGGCCTTCATCCTGGCAGCATCTATCCTGCAATCAGAAAGTGCAAATCAAGACTGCAGACAGCTCAGTTGCTAGAGCTGAAGGTTGTGCTGGATGGAACATTTGGAAACACAAGAATGGAAGAGGCCAAATCCTGAGTGATCCAGAAGGGTGCCTAGTGGCCAAACCAATGACACAGGTCCTGCACACAAATGATTAAAATGGTTCCTGTTCCCAACAAATTTACAATCTAATTTACAGTTCTTTCCTTTGGCTTTGAAATTCATAATGAGATTTTTTTCACTTGTGGATTTCCCTTCCTAATATGATTTACTGATTCCAGAATTAAAACTTTGTATTTTCTGAGCTTACACTGACCAGATTCCAAGAGGAAGTGGCAAGAAGCCATTAAGAGAGCCAGGAGGGGAACTGGCCTGGGATTAAAAGTCACCTGGTGTGCTGACAGTCTGTATATGCATAATTACCAAGAGAAGGTTTGTAAAAGCTGTAGTCTTTGTGGTTTATCTTTCTTTTCCTTTCTCCTCATTTTTTTTTTTTTTTTTTTTTTGCTTCTTACCACCTTGCTAAGAGAAAAGGGTCTGAGCACTTTCGGTCAGGATTTATTTGTATATGTTTTTCAGAATGGGAGCTATAGTTTGGTTTGCTTATATATTCGTTTGGCTTCTTTCTTTTTTTTTTTTTTTTAAGATGACCGATAAGGGGATCTTAACCCTTGACTTGGTGTTGTCAGCACCACGCTCTCCCAATTGAGCTAACCGGCCATCCCTATATAGGGATCCGAACCCGTGGCCTTGGTGTTATCAGCCCATACTCTTCCGAGTCAGCCACGGGCCGGCCTCGATATTCGCTTGGTTTCTAACAACCTCTCTGACTGTTCTCACTCACCACTTCTAATCAAGCCTCATCACTGATGCCAAAATGATTTTTCTGAAAAAGTCAATCTCTCAGCATTGTTACTTTAAACACACACACACACACACACACACAAGCCTATACCACGTTTATATCTTCAAACAAAAGTGATAAAGATAAAAACAATAAAACTCAAATCTAATCATGTCATTCCTCTGCTTAAAATCCTAGTTTGAGGATAAAGTTCAAACTCCTCAGCATGACCCGCAGGGCCCTCTTTAATCAACTCCAGTCTACCTCTTTAGTCTTATCTCTTGCTAGTCCTACACCCACACCCTGCTCTTCAGCCCAACTGAATTTCTTCTTAGCTCCTTAAGTGTAAGGCCTTGTTGCAGATCTCCCTGCCTTCCTACCTGCTGACCTGTGCCCAGAACCCCCGCCCTTCTTTCTCCTCTGCATTAACTCCTGTTCATCCTTTGAAATTTGGTTCACGTCCCTCTTACAGGAAGCCTTACCTGATCTCCCCGTTTTATTTTAACTGCTCTTATGTCTAAAGTGCATTTGAAGTATGAATCTTTCTGTCAAATCCCAGATCTCTGGGTACAAATTCCAGGTAGGCCACTTACTTAACCTATAAGTCTCAGTTTCCACATCTGTAAAATGGGTCTAATAATAGAACTTACTTTGCAGGGTTGCCCTGAGGATTAAATAGGTAATGGCTATAAAATCCTTAGCATAGTGCCTTCCCCAGCATAAATGCTCAATGGGCCAGCCCCTGGCTCACCTGGGAAAGTGTGCTGATAACACCAAGGTCACGGGTTTGGATCCTTATATAGGGATGGCCGGTTAGCCCACTTGGGAGAGTGTGGTGCTAACAACACCAAGTAAGGGTTAAGATCCCCTTGCTGGTCATCTTTAAAAAAAAAAAAAAGAATAAATGCTCAATAAGCATAATTATCACTACCTCTGTCATAGATACCACTGTTAAAAGAACAATTTTCAAAATGGTAAAATCATGACTCCCATACAGATATAGAATGAATGTGTGTTTATTTATCAGATTAATTAAGGAGGGAACCAGTAAGATTTTACAACTGTTTCAAATGAGATTAGACTTTCAAAAATTTGTTCTCTACTGGAAAAAATTAATTTGCATTGCCATGAACAGAAACTATTTGCTTATTGCATCATACCTTTTTTTTGGCAGCTGGCCGGTATGGAGATTTGCATCATACTTTAGACAGAAAACATCTGCACCATCATCAGCACTCCCAAAGTTAACTTTGGCTTCTTCAGAGTTGTAAAATAGCCCAGCACTTTTGCAGTGCAGATTCCTATAGAATCAGATAACCTGGAATCTTAGACAAACACACAGCATTCCATTGAAAGGACATCCAGTAATCCTTTGCCCACTTAAAAGCTTTTCAAAATTTTTCCTAAAATCACAGTACATTGAACTCATTAGTTTCTAAAACGATACCTGTAGTGGATTGAATTATGTCTCCCCAAAACTCCCTGAAGCTTTAATTGTGTCCCCAAGTCTTATGTATTAGAAACTTAGCCCCCACTGTGATTGTTAAGAGGGTAAGAAATCCTATTATGGTAATTGAAAGGTGGGCCCTTGAAGAGGTAATTGGATTGTAGGACTGTGCAGTAGTGGATGGATTAAAAATGGTGGCCAGGCGTGTGGTTCGGAGGGCATTAAAAGAAGAGGAGAGTCTGTCTCTGATCTCTCTGCTTCCACCATCTTGCAATGTGAGACGCCTCGGTCACTGTCACCACCACCAGATGGATTTTGGACTTCCCAGCCTCAGAAACTATAAGCAATAAATTTCATTTTTTTTTTACAAATCACCCAGTTTCAAGTATTTTGTTATAAGCAACAGGAATGGACTAATACAATACCAGACTGTGAGCCTTTTAAGATGAAAGGAAACAGCATGCAGAGTGAGAGATAACTTTTAGTTATCTGGGGAAGCTCTGCAAGAGGTGGCATTTGAGCTAGGTAAAGAAAAGTAAGGCTGCATTTCTCCTGGAGAAAAGCATCCAGAGAGAGCTGTGTGGGAACCATGGTAGAACTGACTAGTAAGCATGGGAGAACAGACTATGTGCTGGGCCCCAGGCTAGGTAAAGAGGATAAAAAGCTGAATAAAGTTGTCTCTGTTTTCAAGAAGCTTCTAGTCTGTTGGGGGCAATAAAAGGAAATCGGTGCTTACGACACAGTGTGATGAGGGCCCTGCAAGGTCACAGGCCAAACTTCAGACACTCAAGTGAACCAAGGGCAGTATTTCCTAAGCCCAGGTCCAACGAAAGGCAGAATACGGATGAGATTCCAGTGGGCCTGTCAGGCTGCTGTATAGGAAAAACAAATTATTTTTCTCTATACTCACGTTCAACACAGAACACTTCTGGACCAAATATGGAGAGGAGGTTTCCCCACACCAAGCAATTCTCCAGTTCTCTGCAGACACAACCTGGGAGTCCTACAATTGAACTCAATTCTGACACTATCTACCTGGATACAGCATCAGATCCCACAAATTGAGGGTTCAGTCCCACAAGATTGCCCCCTACTTCAGGCCCTAATTGCAAATGGTGGGACCTCAGGTTGCCCACAACTTTTGTCCAATTTGAGTACAAATTAGAGGTTTTCATGACCCTCTTCTCTAGGTTCAATAATTTGCTAGAGCAGATCACAGAACTCAGGGAAACACTTTACTTAGGTTTACCATATTGTAAATGTGTGAAATAAAACTTATGGGAGGCCATTGTCTTGGACTGAGCTTTTGCATTAGGCCCCAGTAGACCAAATGAAAATGCAATCACTCATGGCAAGTGCCATAACAATTAAACTGAAACTTGAAGCAGAAAAATCTCCACATAGGCCAGTTTTTCCAAAAAATAGAAGATTCACAGCAACCAGTCAGAAGGGGTCCACCCAACCAGAACCAGCATGAAAAGGGAGTCCCCACTGCTTTAACCCTTACAAAGAGAAAGTAACCTGAGAAACCTGATGTTAAGCAATCCCTTTGTTGTATTACTCTGTTTCCTGGTCCTTGCTCTGGCTACCTTATATAAACCAACTGTTCTGCCATCCCAGCGGAGAACTTATCTATTCTTTAGATGAGATGCTGCCCAATATATGCATTGCTAATAAAAGCCAGTTAGATCTTTAAACTAAATTTGTAGAAATTTTTTTTTTCCTTTTTGTCTTTTTTACTGACCGGTAACGGGATCTCAACCCTTGGTGCCGCGCCCGTACTGGGGACCGGCAATGGGATGGCAACCCTCGGCGCCACACCCGCACCGCGCTCAGCCAGTGAGCGGGAACCGGTCTCCACATGGGGTCCGAACCCTCGGCGGGAGCGCCACCCCACTCCCAAGCAGCGCACTTTCCAGTGCGCCACCGGGCCGGCCCTAAATTTGTAGAAATTTTTTTTTTCCTTTTTGTCTTTTTTACTGACCGGGAACGGGATCTCAACCCTTGGTGCCGCGCCCGTACCGGGGACCGGCAATGGGATGGCAACCCTCGGCGCCACACCCGCACCGCGCTCAGCCAGTGAGCGGGAACCGGTCTCCACATGGGGTCCGAACCCTCGGCGGGAGCGCCACCCCACTCCCAAGCAGCGCACTTTCCAGTGCGCCACCGGGCCGGCCCTAAATTTGTAGAAATTTTGTTTTTCAACAGTTCTGGTGACCACAAAGAGACCTGGAGGAGATGCTGACAACTCCCAAGACCCTGGAAGAATGCAAGCGAGGCCCTCCTGTCTCCTTTAGAGTTCTTTGTTTTCCTCACAGTGCCCTGGAGGTCACAAGTAAGTTCTTCTCAGGTTCAGCTCTTCTCTCTTTGAGTTTGAGCTCCTGAATTTTTTGGCTTTTGGGTGCCAAGGGTTGTGCTGTGGCAGGGCACTTGACCTTAGGAGTTCATGATCATTGATGAGTTAGCCACAGTTTTAAAGGTAACTGACACCAACCCAGCAGCGACCACTGAGCCATCACAGGATGTGCCCTGGCCTCTCCTGAGCCGGGGTGGTGGCAGGCCTTGGGCCTTGGCCACACACCCCTGACACCCACAGCCAGCCCAGCAACAACCACCAAGCCACAGCAAGAAGGGCTCTGGGCTCTCCCAAGCAGGGGGGGGGGCCCCCAAGGGCCTCAGCCACACACCCCCAACATGTGCAACCAGCCCAGTGATGATCACCAAGCCACAGCAAGAAGGGCCCTGGGTTCCCAAGCTGGGATGGTGGGGGGTTAGGGCTTTTGCCACACCCCCCGACATCTGCACCCAGCCTGGCAATGACCAAGCCACTGCTGGAAGCCCCCTGGTCTCCCCTGTGGGAATGAGGGGGGTGCCATAGGCCTCAACCTCACCCCTCCTCCTTCCTCCTTCCATCTCATTTCCTTCCCCTTTCTCCTCTCCCCCGCCCTCCCAACTGCTCTGCAACAACATCCTAGAATGTAAAAAATAATATTAATAAATTTATTAAATAAATAAATAAAAATAAAGGTGACTGACAGCAGTTGCAGTAAGTGGCAGTTACTGCAGGGAGAGTTAGATACTGTCTTTCAGAAAATCACGGGGATTTGGGTTATCTTCCCCTCATTTACTTTTCCTGTGCACTCAGTTAGGGAAGATCATTGGCTAAGTTGGTTAAGGGAATCTCAAATTAAGCCACAACTTAACTGATGGATATGAGAAGGTCACCTAAAAGCTGTTGCAGCATCCGCCACCTAAAAATGAGGCTGCCGAAAGGGTAAGCTGATCATGGAACAGGTTAGTTTGACACTAGGTCACCCACCAGCCTCATGAAAATTTCTATGCTTTAAGGGACACTGTGAAAAGATCACATGACCCAACCCTGTGGCATTTTCTTCTTAAGCTTTTATCTCAGCTCCAAGAAAGCCAAGATTCTGAAGTACTGAGTATGCTACCTTCCAGTATGCCTGCTCTTTTTTATGCATAAATATTATGGTGGGGCAGGTGGGGTAGCTCAGTTGGTTAGAGCATGGTGTTGATAACACCAAGATACCAGCCAGCCGCTAAAAAAAAAAAAAAAATGATGGCCCTGGAAGCTGTAAATACTTACAAAAATGGTAAAATTTTACCAAAGATAATTTAAAATTTATAGTGACCATTGATCGTTGGGGACCATTTCTACCTATTGGACAAGATTGTCTATGAGGTGCATTTGAAAATAAGAGCTCCCAGATTAGACAAACAGAATGGGATGCCTGTTTTTGAAATACAGGAGCTTCTAAAAAGGTTTCAGGATTCAAAAAAAAAAATTGCTTTTCTGTGAGACTCCTAACAAAAGACAAGCAAAAAGCTTAAGCAAATGATTGATAAGGAAAATTGAGGTGAAAGGCTCAGCGGCTGCAGCGGGAACCGGACCGGCACCGGAGCGGCGGCGGCAGCAGAAG